>NW_027451516.1:42500-52500 GCF_964194025.1 Convolutriloba macropyga
TTTGAGTGAGGTGACGATTTCCCGGTGTATTCGCGGGAACCAAATGAGGTTTGCAAGGTGCATCATCCCGGTTTGTCCTGGATGTTTTCGGTGTATGGCGTTCATAATTGGTTTTCGTAGCTGTGTTGGTATGAACAGTTTTCCGTCGTAGAGGATGCATCCCGTTGGTGTCACCCCTAGGTCGCGTTTCAATGAATGCCAGTACCGGCTAAAAAGTTTTAGTGTTGTCCAGTCTTTGTCCTGTACTATCTGTAGTAGGCTTCGGCTTTGGGGATCTGCTCTGGTGGCCTCTGCAATGAATTCCTCTCCTAGGACTTTATGTAAATTAGTGAGGTACTCTGGTATCTGTTCGTTGTTTGTGTTTGCGAATGGGTTGAAATGTTGTTTAGTATTGAGTGGGGTGCGTACTAGTCCTGTGTTGTTTGTTTCCTCTGTCTGTGTTGCTATTGTGTTTGTGTTTGTTTCTGTGAGATTGTGTGATGTGTCCATCTTCTTTTTGTTTTGTGCTCTGTGTCGTTTTGTTATGGGTATGTTGTTTGTGCCAGATCTGGTCTTCTTCTCGTTGTAATGTATACTTGCGATGTAGATGGATTTTGTGTAATTTGTTTTAGACGATAATTGTTGTGTTGTTTTGAATTGTTAATTTGAAAGTTTGTTAATAATGAAGGCTTAATAAATAGCGACTGATTGTTAGCGTTAATTTGGCAAAAAGCGTGTTGCTTTTGTTCGTTCCGATTGGATTGGTTTTTGACGTCCTTGTGTGCTCTAGTTTTTCGAGCATACTGATTGGCTAATTTCCTTTGTTGCGTTAACAGAGCGTATTTTAGCGATGTTATTATATTTATGACGTGGTTTTCATTCATGTTCTCACCGGTTGGTGGTGAATTAGGATGGCGGCTTAAATAGTCCGCGAATCCCATGTCCTTTCCTGCGATATGTTCGACTTTGAAGTGGAATGGTAATAATCTGTCGACCCATCTTGTTAGTCGGCTTTGATACGTTTTATTTCCTCTATTATTTTTTAGTGCGGATAATAATGCTTGGTGGTCTGTTTGAAAGGTAAAGTGTGATCCATATAAGTAGTATTTAATATGTTCCAGAGACCAAACGACTGCTAGTAGTTCAAGTTCGTTTATACTGTATCGTTGTTCATTTTTGTTTAGGAACCTACTGGCGTATGCGATTGGATGCCAATTGTTGTTTTCTTTTTGTTCTAGGCATGCCCCTAATCCTTCTTTGCTAGCGTCGCATTTGACTCTCGTTTCGTTGTTTATGTTGAAGTGTTTTTGTTCTATTATGTTTTTGATTGCATTTTTTATGTTTTTGAATGCGGCTGAATGTTTTTCGTTCCATTCCAGTTTTTTTTGATGTTGATGATGATAGTAGTGGTCTTATTGGTGCTGATAGTGTTGCCAGTTTTGGTATGAATTTGATTAGGTGGTGAATGCTACCCATCAATGATCGTAGTTGTTTGGGTGTTTTGGGGTTATCCAGTTGGATAATTGCGTCCGTTTTTCTTTTGGTTGGCTTTATTCCTTCGGCGTTTATTTTGTAACCTAACCAAGTGATCTCGTTTAAGCCGAATTCGCATTTGTGTAAGCTAATTGCTAGGTTTTCTTCATTTAGTCTATTTAGTGTTTTATCAATTTCTTTTTCGTGTTTTTCTATTGTGCCTTTTGTAATAACTATTATGTCATCTAAAAATACGTTTGTTGAGTCTAGCCCGTCTAGCGTTGTGTCCATCATTTTTTGGAAGGTTGCTGGTAGGTCTGTTAGGCCAAAGAATCCATTTAAAAACTTGTATGTGCCTGTAGCGTTGCCTCCTAATATGTTGAAGTTACAGTGCTTTTGTGTCTCCGGGTGGAGAGGTAATTGGCTGTATGCGTATTTTAGATCAATTTTGCTGAAGTATAATTGTGCTTCTTTTGTTTTTAATTCTGATATCTTCATACTTATTTTGTCCATTAGGTGGTCTATGCTTTGCATTTGGTATTTGTTTTTGTGTATTGCATCGTTTAATATCTTTGAGTCTAGTGGAATTTTGATTGATTGATCTGATTTTACTGTGATGACCACTGGACTTATGAAGTGTTCGTCCGAGCATTTTGTTAGTTTTTGGATCTGTTTTTCGTCAATTAATTTTTTGAGTTCTCTCTCGACTTTTTCTGTCAGGTGTAACGGGATTCTTCGTCCTTTGTGTTGTGTCGGGTGGAAATCTTTTTTAAATGTTGATTTTGCCACGTGGTTTTTTGATCTTCCCAAACGTGTACATAAGTGGGGGTATTTATTGAATATCCATTTGGTTATTCGTTGATGTGTGTTTGATATGTTGAATAAATTATTCTCACCTTTATTTGTTGTTGTCATTGTTAGGCGTAGGCCGAGTTGGTCCATGATGTCTCTCCCCATGATGTTGATGGTGTTGTTGTTGACCAGTAGTATTGTACAGTTTTTGGCGGTGGATGACCCTGATGTGATATCCACTTGGATGGTGCCGATTATATTGATTTTGTTGTTATTGAAGCATCGGAATTCTCCAATCGATTTGTTCGGCTGTTTGATGGTTGTCTTTCCATTAGCCAGTAATCTCTGTGCTGTGTCTATGTTCATGAAGCTTCGTGGGCTTCCTGTATCTGCCAACCAGTATATTTGTTGGTTGTTTGTTTTTGTCATTATCCAGAATTCTCCTCTGTTTGTTTTGTTTACATCTGATACTTTCTCATTTGTGAAGTTTATCGTTTTTATGAAGTTGACGTTTTGCCAGTCCTCCATCATCTCTCTTATATAACACGTCGATTCTGGGTCAATTGTTTCTTCTGTTTCCGTTTGTTCTTCCGTTTCTGTTTCTTCGTTGATGTTCCCTATTTTGTGTTGTCGATGCCTTTGTGCCAGTTGGTTGTATTTGTTTTGGGTTTGTAGTCCTGTACTCATTGATTGTGATCTTTTTTGTTGTCTGAATGTGTTACGTGGTGGCATCTCTGATCTGCAGAGTTTTGAGAAATGTCCGATCTTCTTGCATATTCTGCAGGCTTCGTTTTTCGCGGGACATGTGTTTAAATGGCCAGGGAGGAATTTGTTTCCGCATCTCCTGCAATTTTGTATTTGTCCTGTTTGTGGGGTTGGTAGGATCGGTACTCGGTTTTGTCTCTTTATGTACTGTATTTTTTCGAACCATGGGTTGTCGTTGTATGTAGATGAGTGTGGTGATTGTGAGTTGTGCATTTTCTGTTGGTTAGCTTGTGCTCGTTCTCTTGCTAATGCATAGTTTAATGTTTCACTGGGTGTTCTGTCTTCTGATAATAAGTCCATTTGGATTTGTTGATTTCGCATTCCTTGGATGAATATGCTTTTCGCCATGCTTTCTTCAAGATGTTCCCAATTGCATAGAGTTGCATGCTTTTTTATTCGCGAGTGAAATACTTTGAGTGATTCTCCTTCTTTTTGTTGACATCTGAAAAACTGAAATCTATCAAATGTTTCGTTTCTTGTTTGTGTGAATGATTCCTTTAATTGTTCAACTAGTGCGTCTGTGGTGCATTTCTGTAGGTCCGTGCGTGGAAATTTTTGATGGAATATGTTTGTAGCTTGTGCTCCTAGAGATAGGTAAATTAAGCTTTTTGCTTTATTGTCTGCGTCATCCCATGGGATATTATCTACCATTGGTCCTTTATCTTCGATTGCTTTGCAATCGTTTTGCCAGTCGGTTCTTCTTTTTTGATTAGGTTGTTCACGTTGCCTTCTTTCGGCCGTGGTTTCATCTGCTTGTGCTGGTTCATAATGTGGTTGTGCTGGATAATCTAAGTCCTCGATTTCTGGTTTGGGTTGTAGTAGTTTTTCTACTTGAATATTGTCCTTTACCATGATCGCTAGTTTCGCCGTTGATATCCATTTGTCGCAGTCTAGTTCTGGTTGGTGACCTTTGTCCCAGAAGAAGTTAACTCCAAGTGGGGATCTTGCCATTACTGACTGCGCCATGTTGTATGGAATAACTTAGGATAACAAAAGAGCAAGTTTGAAGCTTGAATTATCAACTCTTTCTTCTTTTGCTTTAGGCAGAACTGCAGTTCAGCTTTCACGCTCTACGTGAATTAGACTAAGTACCAGTTGACACTTGTGGTAACAATGTTTAACAAAGCTGTCACTCAAGTTTATAATATGGTTGTCACCTATTGGTGAAACTCAACATTAACATAGCAACAAAAGGAATATGAGTTCATTCCATCAGGAATATAAATATATGTAATATAGTTTATCAGTGTTTATATTATTAGTTGCGATACTTGGTTGTCGGCACTCCGGGTGGATTCGCCACCACAATTATTATTATTATTTTTATTAATATTTTTATTATTAAGATTTTTATTATTTTTATTTTTAATTTTAATATTATTAGTATTATTATTATTATTATTATTATTGTTATTATTATTATTATTATTATTATTATTATTATTATTATTATTATTATTACTATTATTATTATTATTATTATTATTATTATTATTATTATTATTATTATTATTATTATTATTATTATTGTTATTATTATTATTATTGTGATACTGGAGCTTACAGTATCTAGAAATTTTGTAACCAGGTACTATTCTATCTACCTATAAACACTCTATGCTTATGTTATTTAATTACTGTCTTTGTAAATATATACCAATTGGAGTTAGTTGCTCTTTCGCAGCAACCTGTTTCGTTAAACATAGAAATGTGTCATTCACACATTAAGAAAATGCAGACGATAAACTATAGCGATAGAAAACAGTCGCATCGTGGCCAGTTGAGTATTACTGCACTATAGCGTTTTATTCCTATGAGAACAGATTATTCCTATGAGTCAAGAACTAGATAGATCTTCCACATCCGCAACTTTACATAACACAGCAGAAATAGACAACCAACTTGTTTGGTCGAACCCAGTTAGGACTACATTAAACCCACAGATTACTAGACAACTCGCATACTCAAACATCCTCCTTGACATGGCGCAGTCAGCGAAAACTCCATTAGGATTAAACCCATTCTGGGAATCCGGCGCAACACCACCCATAGAATGGAGACAATGGTTCTCAACACTAAAAATGGGGATAATGGCACGCGACAGCATTGAAGTAGATAAGTTACTTAAATTGAAACCACAACCCACAGACTTATTCTACCCTACACTACCAACATACGAAGAAGAATTCGAAGGAGAGACAGAAGACGAGGCAAGAAATAGAGAACAGAGGAACGAAAGAAGGAGAGTTGATTTTGAAAATGAATGCAAAGTAATAGAGCGAAAAGGAGCAATGGTTGACAGAATACCGTGGGATGAAGCAGACACGAAAGTAAAAAGTCTGATATATCTATCACTTGGAGCGGAAGCAAGAAGAACATACCACCAGAAAAATCCACACACACGAATAGAAAAATGCACCACAAATGAACTCGCACACGAACTCAACATCACATTCACTATCCCACGAAACACCACATTTGACAGATTTAAATTCTTCAAATCCTTGCAACAATCACACGAATCACTCGAGACATTTTACAGCAGAATAAGGGAAGCAGGAGCACTATGCAAATTCAAAGACTTAGAGGAATATTTGGTAAAGGACCTTTTCGTTTCAAACATGACCAACATATCAATCCAAATGGACTTGTTATCAGAAGTAAGAACACCACAACAAGTACTCAACTTCGCAATCAACAGAGAAAGAGGCCAGGCAAACCAGCAGGAAATTCTGAGAGCACACTCTAGCAGCACCAACTGGTCACAAGTATCATATATCAGAAATAAACCAAGAACACCTTTCACTCAACGCCCACCACAACAACCAATATTACCAACTCCAACAACTGGTAAAATAGAACCCTGCTACAAATGTGGTCACCCATTTATAAAAAATCACTTAAACATGTGCAAAGCCCAAAATTTCACTTGCAAAATTTGCAAAAAGATCGGTCACTTTACATCAATGTGCAAAGCCCCAATGCCAGAACGAAGAAACACAACGTATAGACAGGACTTCAGGAAAAACACACAACAACAACAAACAACACCACAAACGAGAAGAGTGAGACATGTGAAAGAACAGGATATTTGCGAGGAGGAACAAGAATCAGAAGAAGAAACAGTCGATGCAGAACTCGCTCTATACATAAAGGAACTAATGGAAGACTGGTCGTCAGTTAACACAATAAGATAGGTGGAAGTGAAAAAAATAAACACTATACCAGTTAATAAAACAACTGGAGGTGAATGTTGGGTCAAAACAAACGGAAAAAATACGGAAGTGGACTGGCTAGCAGACACAGGTTCACCTCGCTCATTTTTAGAATACACAAAAGCAAAAGAAATCACAAAACAAAACAAAGAAAGCAAAATAACAATGTTCGACGAGAAATCAAGATACAAATGTTTCAACAACCAGGATATAAAGATCTTAGGAGTATTGCACATCACACTTAAGTCGGGGGCATGGACAGCAAAAAACTGTAGAATACTCCTGGTCAAACATCTACCACAACCAGTTATGGGGAGAGATATTCTGCAACAGCTGGGAATAGTTCTCACAGCTACAAAACCAACCGGTAAGATAATCAACTTAGTATCAGACATATCGACAGAACAAAACATAATAAAATGGATATTCAAAAAGTACCCACATCTATGCACAAGACTAGGAGGTTCAAAAAACCATGTGGCAAAATCAACATTCAAAGAAAACTTCATACCAACACAACACAAAGGTAGAAGAGTCCCACTACACCTACTAGAAAGGGTAGAACAAGAACTAGAAAAACTAATCGAAGATAAACAAATCATGAGATTGGAAAAGTGTTCCGATGAATATTTCATAAGCCCCGTAGTAATTACGGTTAAAAAGGACAAAAGCGTTAAAATTGCACTCGACTCTAAGGAATTAAACGACGCAATACACAAAAACAAATATCAAATGCAAAGCATCGACCATTTATTAGACGCAGTTGCAAACTACATCTCCGAACGGAGCACAGAACAAGGAACATTTTACTTCTCGAAAATAGATTTGAAATACGCCTACAGCCAAATACCATTAGATCCACAACTTCAAAAACATTGTAATTTCAATATATTAGGAGGAAAAGCAAAAGGCACATACAGATTCTTAAATGGATTCTATGGACTAACAGATATGCCAGCAACATTCCAAAAAACCATTGTCGTAACACTTAGAAACTGTCATAACAAATTCGCCTTCCTAGATGACATATTAGTAATAACAAAAGGAAAATTGGTAGATCATGAAAAAGAACTTGACAAAATATTATACCAATTGGACAAAGAAAACCTAGCAATAAAATTACAAAAATGCGAATTTGCACAGAAACAAATAACTTGGCTAGGCTATGAAATTACACCAACTGGTATAACGCCTACAAAAAAGAAGTGCGAATCAATCAATCAACTGGAAACACCCAAAACACTAAAACAACTCAGATCATTCATGGGATGCATACATCACCTAATAAAATTCACACCAAGACTAGCCAAATTATCTGAACCATTAAGACCACTCCTATCAAAAAACAATACAAAAGCTCAAAACAAACTAGACTGGAAAGAAGAACACACAGAAGCATTCGAAAACATTAAAAAACAAATAATAAACATTACAGAAAATAAACACTTTGACATAACCAAAGACACAAGAATAAAAAGCGACGCAAGTAAAAAAGGCTTAGGCGCTTGCCTGGAACAAAAACACGGTCAAATCTGGAAACCAGTGGCGTACGCCAGTAGGTTTCTGAACAGATTAGAAGAAAGATACAGCACAAATGAACTAGAACTTTTAGCCATAGTTTGGGCATTAGAGCATTTCAAATATTACCTATATGGCAACAAAATTACTCTCCAAACGGATCACCAAGCATTATTGTCAGCACTTAAAAATAATTGAGGAAACAAAACATACCAAAGCAGATTATCAAGATGGGTAGATAGACTACTCCCGTTTAATTTTACAATAGAACATATACCGGGGAAAAACATGGGTTTCGCGGATTATTTAAGTAGAAATCCATCAGGCTCACCATCGCCAACAAACGAGGACGACGAAAAGTTCGTAATAAACCTGATAGAGGAAATGAAACACGCAATTTTAAATTAAAGCATAAATTCATTTGGTTCAAATAAACCAACTGGTAATTCAAACCAATCAGAGAGCTTAACTCAAAACGAACGAAATGACGTCAAGCACGCTAAAGAAAACACACACACAAAAGAGAGCGCTTTTTGCCATAGTAAATCTAAAAGTAAGTCGCTTCTTTCTCACTCTTTGTTAACAAGAATTAAACCAAAATTAATCGCAATTACAACCCGCGTTCGTCCAAAATTAAACACATTTGAAATTCCAATAAATAAACGCTTCCGTGGTCCAAACAAAAATAAAACTCCAATGGAGATCCAAATCCCAAACAAAATTGTGCGCGACAATAGCACACAGACTGATATCGATTCCAATAAAGGCAAAGGCCTATCCTCCCTTATTCCTGATAAACATGAAGAACTATTTAAAGCCATAGACGACACACCAACACCCGATTACAGATTTAATCTTATGAAAGTCTTTAACGAGGAATTCATAGCAGAAAATTCAAAAAAGGATCTAGGCCCCATTATCAACCTCGTAGAAAAACAAGATTGGCTCTCGCTGAAGAAAACAAATCCTATATTTTACAAAATTCATCGCGACCTCTCAGTTACACCTTCGGGTTGTCTTTTATATGACAACCGCCTAGTTATTCCAGCTAAATTAAGACCGATGGTCCTTCAAACAGTTCACAGCAAACATCCAGGTCAAGCGGGAATGTTGGCCCTCGCGAAATTAATATGGTATCCACACATACATAGTGAGATCGTCGCACAGGCGCAGAGCTGCAAACATTGCATTGAAAAAGGTAAAAATTTAAAACCAATAATTGCAAGAACCAATTTAGGCTCACTACCAACACTAGTAGAACCCAACGAAGAAATACAAATGGACTTCGCAGGCCCAATCCTGTTTAAGAATAACACACAAAATAACTATATTTTAGTAACAGTAGATAGACTATCGAGATACCCACATGCAGAAATATTCAACAACTGTGACACAAACACAGCCATAGAATATCTCGAAAGCTACTGTAAAGTGCACGGAATTCCGCGCTAAATTAGATGCGACCAAGCACAAGCATTTAAAGCAAAAGAATTCGACATAATTTGCAAAAATAAAAACATAAAACTAATACTAGCACCAGCTGGTGATCATAGAGGTACAGGCATGGTAGAAAGACTAATCCAAACAATAAAAAGAAGATTAGCGGTATTAGATATAGACCCAAACTGGTCTAACACAACACTAACCAATAGGCTAGCGAACATCATAGAAAACATCAGATTAATACCCAACACTACAACAAAATTATCACCTTTTGAAGCACACTTCGGAAGAAAACCAAACACCGAAATATCGAACATCACAACAAAAGCATCACACAAAAACCTCACATACAAAAACCTAACAAACTACTGTTTAGACAAGAAAGTGCTCAAGCAGAATGCCCTCACGATGGAGGAGATTTGGAGACGAGATGGTGAATCGGAACAAGAACTTGACATTAGATACCAAAGCGACAATAATAACGAAGACACTCAACCGTCGACACCTACAAACTTACCAACTGGCAGTCACCAACCGGTAGAAGTAACCTCAAGCGACGATTCAGAAAATGTACCGCTAGCCACAACTTCCAGAACAACAAAGTCCCCACGTAAGATATATCCATCTGAAATCCACTTCACAATTGGTGATAAAACTAAAAAATATATAAAAACACGAAAGAACGTAGCACGAAAATCACTCGCAAGAAAATCAAAAGAACCTCGAAATACACTTGCACCACAATGGAACATAATACAAGACGGCACCATCACTAATTACTCACCACACACAATAACCATAGACACACCACTTAG
>NW_027451516.1:57500-64000 GCF_964194025.1 Convolutriloba macropyga
TTTTATTATTATTATTATTATTATTATATTATTGTTATTATTATTATTATAATTTTTATTATTATTATTATTATTATTATTATTATTATTATTTTTGTTATTGTTATTATTATTATTATTAATATTATTATTATTATTATTATTGTTATTAATATTATGATGATTATTATTATTATTATTGTTATTATTATTATTATTATTATTATTATTATTATTATTATTATTATTATTATTATTATTATGATGATTATTATTATTATTGTTATTATTATTATGATTATTATGATTATTGTGATTAATATTATTATTATTATTATTTATATTATTATTATTATTACTATTATTATTATGATTATTATTGTTATTATTATTATTATTATTATTATTAGTATTATTATTATTATTATTATTATTATTTTTATTATTATTATTATTATTATTATTATAATAATAATAATTATTATTATTATTATTATTATTATTATTATTATTATTTTAACTCTGCTGTTTGCTTTAAAAAAATTTTGTTATGAAAAAAATTTGATTTCTAAAACAAGTTAAACAAAAATATTCAACAATAACGAACTGTCATAATGCAAAACAATTGAAACAAACTGATCAAGTCATATTAAATTAATTATATTAAAATTGAGTCTTAGTTCACATACTGGCTCATGTCGTCTCCACAATCAAACAACGGCTGTATTAAAGGCTGAATATGTTTTGTTGCCACGACAACTACTCGCCTCCAAGCACCACTATCTTTTGATCCCCGACCATAAAATAATTTGTCGCAACACAAATCAAAGGGACGACGACTGCATTTTGCGTTGCTTTTTCCTTCTTTTTTTTCGTACGCGTGGTTGCATAGTAGCCAAAAACAGAGTTGCCTGGGTATCAAGAGCAGGTTCCAAATTTGCGTCTTTTATTTGTCGTTTGCCGTTTTGCATTTCTATACAACACTCCTGCTTTCTCTTGTCAGGATTTTCAGCACAAAAATTATCCAGACTAAAACTTTTTTTGTGCACTGTTTCTAACTCATAGTAGTCAAGAACAACATCTCCTTCTTAGAATAGCGCTGTTGCTATTACTCCTCGACCCATTCCTTGTTAATGTCTCCACTATGTCAATGTTTCTCCACGTCTGTTCCCCTGCCATTTTTTAGACTGAGTTGAAACTCCACTTTGCTGGAATGTCGAATCTCTAAGATTGGATTAAACTTTGCTACTGAGCGCCGGGATTTCGGTTTTCTCATGGCATCAATGGACTCCAGAAGCTTAGCAACGTCGTTTATTTGCTACCACCCCTGCTCCGTTGCGAATTCTTTGTGGCCTTCTCTTTCATGCGTCTCCTTATGTGAGCATGCAGCGGTGTAGGTCGCTGTTCTAGCGTTGTTTTGAGCGCAGCGAAGGGTACTGTGTCGACAAAAAACCAATTTTGTGATGGTGCTTCGCGGTATCTTCTCATCAAATTAATGAGTCATCGCGTTCTCCAAAACAGGAATCGATAGAATCCACGCCCTCGGTTCATGACTCACTGGAACTAATTTTGCAATTTTCCGGGTTAGAAGATCTCTTTGCTTCTTCAGCTCGTCTTCAACGGAGAACTCGAACGCATTCATTGTCTGATAAGATATTTGACATGGTCGAAACACTCCGTCTCCTTCACTAGTTACAAAAAACGCTTCCGTTGTAATGAAGCATTTTTCTCCTGTAGGGTTGAGGAAGAAAAACGTTCTTTTTGAAAAGCCTTTTGCAGAAATGAAGCTGGCCCGCACGATGTTCCAATACAAATCCAAAGTTTTTCCTATGTTCTTGCCGATATAATGCGATTTCTTATCAAGATGAGACCTCAGTTGCTCTGTTTCTAACTGCAATTGTTCTGGCGCTGGAAGTTGTTTAGCCGCATATAAAACTGGAATCAACGAATGTGCCGTTAGATTTGAATTTTCAAATTCAGTTAATGAAGGTTTTGAAAGGTCATCAGATAAGTTATAACAGCTCGGCGGAGTTGTGCCCTCTCTGTGAATGTAAGTTCGCCGTTGCTCTCAAATAATTCAACATTATCTCTAATCTGCAAAACGAGGCGTTCTGCAGCTGTGTTACATACCTCGATCGTTACATTTTCGGTCTCCACTTCAACTGCCGTTTTAATTTGTTTCTTTGCTGGCGATGAGTGCCGTTGTTTCTGTTGTTTGCATTCCGGTTTTGAGTCGCACGTTCTTTTTTCAGTTTTTCGTGCGGTCCATCTCTCTCCAGAAAGAGATCTGGTTCTCCATTGATCACCATTGTGATCTGGTTCTCCTTGTTGGGTGTAGAGTCCGGTGAAATTTGGACCAGACCAACCACAATTTCCGGTGGGATACTTTCTATTGTCTGGAAAACTTGGAAGGGTGAAAAATGGGGCGCTTGCATATATTGATATGTACAGCTTGGTGGATGTTGCACTGGGTTCAAAGGTTGATGGCTTGATGGGTGTTGATAGTATATGGCGAATGGTAAGCTGGTTCTTATGATTTGGGCGGGCGGCAGTGGATAGGGAACTGTCAACGAAAAAGATGAAGAATTGCTCTGGGATGCCTGATATTCATTGTATAGGGTTGTCATTTTCAGGTACTTGAACAAATCGGAATTTTATGTCAAAAAGACGTCTGAGATTCGACAAGAACTTAAAGCAACTAAAATTAGAGCAACTGATATCAATAATGGTTTTTGAATGAATTAATATCAATACCTATTAAGAAATATTTTTAACAATTTGACCGAAACAATCGTCAAAATTAAATTTCAATTTGTCTAACAGAAAGCAGTAGATATAAAAAGTGAGATGGAACGCCATTGTTTTTGAATGGGAGATTCCTATAATCCCCCATATAAAAGAAGAATTCCTTATTTTTCATTAATGATAATGTTAAGAATTTTATTGGTTTTTTATACTATTATTTTTTTATTATTGTTATTACTATTATTTTTATTATTATTATTATTATTATTCTTATTATTATTATTATTATTATTATTATTATTATTATTATTATTATTATTATTTTTATTATTATTATTACTATTATTATTATTTTTATTATTATTATTATTATCATTATTATTATTATTATTATTATATTATTGTTATTTTTATTATTATTATTTTTATTATTGTTATTATTATTATTATTTTTATTGTTATTGTTATTATTATTATTATTATTATTATTATCATTATTATTATTATTATTATTATTATTATTATTATTATTATTATTGTTATTATTATTATTATTATTATTATTATTATTATTATTATTATTATTATGATTATTATTGTGATTAATATTATTTTTATTATTGTTTTTATTATTATTATTACTATTATTATTATTACTATTGTTATTATTATTATTATTATTATAATTATTATTATTATTATTATTATTATTATTATTTTATTATTTTTATTATAAATATTATTATTATTATCTTATTATTATTATTATTATTATTATTATTATTATTATTATTATTATTATTATTATTATTATTATTATTATTATTATTATTATTATTGTGATACTGGAGCTTACAGTATCTAGAAACTTTGAAACCAAGTACTATTCTATCTACCTATAAACACTCTATGCTTATGTTATTTAATTACTGTCTTTGTAAATATATACCAATTGGTGTTAGTTGCTCTTTCGCAGCAACCTGTTTCGTTAAACATAGAAATGTGCCATTCACACATTAGGAAAGTGCAGACGATAAACTATAGCGATAGAAAACAGTCGCATCGTGGCCAATTGAGTATTACTGCACTATAGCGTTTTATTCCTATAAGAACAGATTATTCCTATGAGTCAAGAACTAGATAGATCTTCCACATCCGTAACTTTACATAACACAGCAGAAATAGATAACCAACTGGTTTGGTCGAACCCAGTTAGGACTACATTGAACCCACAGATTACTAGACAACTCGCATACTCAAACATCCTCCTTGACATGGCGCAGTCAGCGAAAACTCCATTAGGAGTAAACCCATTCTGGGAATCCGGCGCAACACCACCCATAGAATGGAGACAATGGTTCTCAACACTAAAAATGGCGATAATGGCGCGCGACAGCATTGAAGTAGATAAGTTACTCAAATTGAAACCACAACCCACAGACTTATTCTACCCTACACTACCAACATACGAAGAAGAATTCGAAGGAGAGACAGAAGACGAGGCAAGAAATAGAGAACAGAGGAACGAAAGAAGGAGAGTTGAATTTGAAAATGAATGCAAAGTAATAGAGCGAAAAGGAGCAATGGTTGACAGAATACCGTGGGATGAAGCAGACACGAAAGTAAAAAGTCTGATATATCTATCACTTGGAGCGGAAGCAAGAAGAACATACCACCAGAAAAATCCACACACACGAATAGAAAAATGCACCACAAATGAACTCGCACACGAACTCAACATCACATTCACTATCCCACGAAACACCACATTTGGCAGATTTAAATTCTTCAAATCCTTGCAACAATCACACGAATCACTCGAGACATTTTACAGCAGAATAAGGGAAGCAGGAGCACTATGCAAATTCAAAGACTTAGAGGAAGATTTGGTAAAGGACCTTTTCATTTCAAACATGACCAACACATCAATCCAAATGGACTTGTTATCAGAAGTAAGAACACCACAACAAGTACTCAACTTCGCAATCAACAGAGAAAGAGGCCAGGCAAACCAGCAGGAAATTCTGAGAGCACACTCTAGCAGCACCAACTGGTCACAAGTATCATATATCAGAAATAAACCAAGAACACCTTTCACTCAACGCCCACCACAACAACCAATATTACCAACTCCAACAACTGGTAAAATAGAACCCTGCTACAAATGTGGTCACCCATTTATAAAAATTCACTTAAACATGTGCAAAGCCCAAAATTTCACTTGCAAAATTTGCAAAAAGATCGGTCACTTTACATCAATGTGCAAAGCCCCAATGCCAGAACGAAGAAACACAACGTATAGACAGGACTTCAGGAAAAACACACAACAACAACAAACAACACCACAAACGAGAAGAGTGAGACATGTGAAAGAACAGGATAATTGCGAGGAGGAACAAGAATCAGAAGAAGAAACAGTCGATGCAGAAGCCGCTCTATACATAAAGGAACTAATGGAAGGCTGGTCGTCAGTTAACACAATAAGATCTGTGGAGGTGAAGAAAATAAACACTATATCAGTTAATAAAACAACTGGAGGTGAATGTTGGGTCAAAACAAACGGAAAAAATACGGAAGTGGACTGGCTAGCAGACACAGGTTCACCTCGCTCATTTTTAGAATACACAAAAGCAAAAGAAATCACAAAACAAAACAAAGAAAGCAAAATAACAATAATCGACGAGAAATCAAGATACAAATGTTTCAACAACCAGGATATAAAGATCTTAGGAGTGTTGCACATCACACTTAAGTCGGGGGCATGGACAGCAAAAAACTGTAGAATACTCCTGGTCAAACATCTACCACAACCAGTTATGGGGAGAGATATTCTGCAACAACTGGGAATAGTTCTCACAGCTACAAAACCAACCGGTAAGATAATCAACTTAGTATCAGACACATCGACAGAACAAAACATAATAAAATGGATATTCAAAAAGTACCCAAATCTATGCACAAGACTAGGACGTTCAAAAAACCATGTGGCAAAATCAACATTCAAAGAAAACTTCATACCAACACAACACAAAGGTAGAAGAGTCCCACTACACCTACTAGAAAGGGTAGAACAAGAACTAGAAAAACTAATCGAAGATAAACAAATCATGAGATTGGAAAAGTGTTCCGATGAATATTTCATAAGCCCCGTAGTAATTACGGTAAAAAAGGACAAAAGCGTTAAAATTGCACTCGACTCTAAGGAATTAAACGACGCAATACACAAAAACAAATATCAAATGCAAAGCATCGACCATTTAATAGACGCAGTTGCAAACTACATCTCCGAACGGAGCACAGAACAAGGAACATTTTACTTCTCGAATATAGATTTGAAATACGCCTACAGCCAAATACCATTAGATCCACAACTTCAAAAACATTTTAATTTCAATATATTAGGAGGAAAAGCAACAGGCACATACAGATTCTTAAATGGATTCTATGGACTAACAGATATGCCAGCAACATTCCAAAAAACCATTGACGTAACACTTAGAAACTGTCATAACAAATTCGCCTTCCTAGATGACATATTAGTAATAACAAAAGGAAAATTGGTAGATCATGAAAAAGAACTTGACAAAATATTATACCAATTGGACAAAGAAAACCTAGCAATAAAATTACAAAAATGCGAATCTGCACAGAAACAAATAACTTGGCTAGGCTACGAAATAACACCAACTGGTATAACGCCTACAAAAAAGAAGTGCGAATCAATCAATCAACTGGAAACACCCAAAACACTAAAACAACTCAGATCATTCATGGGA
>NW_027451517.1:0-1000 GCF_964194025.1 Convolutriloba macropyga
AATAGGAGCTAATGAGACCATGTAATACTTAAGAAGTGAAGAGAACAATTTTTTTAAAGAGTTTTGATATAGGGCGTAAAATATAACTATTTCGCCCCATCAATCTCTCGCCTAATAGTCTCATTTTGAGTCATAGGAGGTAATTATTTCTTTAAAAACTAATGACATCTTTCAAAGGTTTTCTGCGATCAAGATTGTCAGCAAAAACTTTTTGATTTCTCCTAATCTAAATTCTAATTTTCTTTGCAGTGTTAGAGCCAACTGAATTATAGTATGGCTGTGCCCATATGCAAACTTACAAAATTTTACCTCTTGCATTTTTTTTTCATTTTTTCACGTTTATCAACCAATCAGAAAGCTGCAAATACTGGTCTCACCTGAAGCACTGGCACTTGCTGACGCGGAAACACTTGGAGTGGAGAAAGCAGTCGACTCTGAAACAAAATAAGCTAAAATAACCCCAAAAAATGATATCAGTGAATATCGGACAAAGGCATAAGCTAAAATCAGAAACTGACTTTAGTAAACAAAAATCATACAAATTCTTATCAAAGACCTCATCAAATGACACAACAGAGATAGCGAAATTTTTTATTTTATTTTCGAATAATTTTGCCGTTTGAAAAATTCAGTTGTTGTTAAATAATAAGTAATGTTTTAATATGAGGTTAAAATGAAAAGGAAAGTGAAACTGTGAAGAGCTGAAAAGTTGTTCGCATTATACATTAAATAGCAACTCAATTATGTATATATTTTTTTCCTTTGCCCGGAAAAAAACAGTCCCAGACGAAACAAAACAGTCCCAAATTGTAAAATATTCCCAGAAATTCAATTAGATGAATAAATTAAGGAGTTTTTATGTTAATTGGTGTGCTTATGTTCAATTTTATATTCAGTCCGGACTATTTTACCTGGGACTGTTTTGTATGCTTTCTTGGGAATATTTTGTCTGGGAAAAATTTGAAATGCGGGACTGTTTTGTCTGGGACTGTTTTGTCTG
>NW_027451518.1:0-20173 GCF_964194025.1 Convolutriloba macropyga
AATGCCAATTGGAACTTTTTATGTCGTAGACAGACCATGCGAGGCGTCTTGTTTTTCTTTGTTTGAAATATCGAGGGCTAATTGCAACTGATACATGTTGAAATTCAATTGATAAAAATATATGACGCACACATTTGTCTATCAAAAATAATGAAAATCATTTAGATTTTTGTTCGCATTTAGCGAATTTAACGTTTTTGCTCATTTTGTTGATAAATTATGTTCTCATTTCATTCAGAATTTCTGAATTATTTGTTCACAGAATTTTCATTTTATTGTAACATTATGCAACAATTCAAGTCTTTTGAATTCGGCTCCTTTTGATTTCAATATCAACAAGTAATGCGTCATTATATTCCATTTAAATTTCACCTTCTTTTGTTTATTTCCTTAGAAAGCTCCCAAATTTCGAGAGCAAATTAATTTTTCCCTGATTTTTGCACTCTAGTTCAACATATAAATGTAGTGGTCTGGTTCGAGCAAATATCATCTCATTCAAATTTTTCACGCAGAAAAAATTTGAACGCAAAATGTTTCACGCTCTTAAAGGTGAAAAATTAGCTTTCATATTTTTGGTCATGAAAAAGCATATTTGTCTGTTTGTCTCGACATACCCGAAGAAGGTCTAGCATTATAGTAGTCTCGACGACGTATTCCCACTTCAACCATTTCAATTTGAAATCTTCTGTTTTCAGCCATTAGTTTGAGTTCAGTTGTTCATTGCTATCAATAACTGTGCACACGTATATGCGCCTCACTTTGAGCATCAACTCAAAAATGACCCCCGGGGTGAGGTGGTAGAAAAATGACTGAAACATATTGTCTCGAGCTGGCACCTGAGTGGAGGTGTCACAGCTAAAATTGGCTAAAATATGTAAGATTTGCTGTGAATTTGAATAAAAAGTGTACGATTTGCGCTCAATGCGATGAATGCAGTGAAAAAAACTTTTTGCCGGTGAAATTTTTTTAACCGCGTTCTGTTGGTAAGGGTGAAAATTTTCCTTCACCGCTACCAGCAGAATGCGGTGAAAACAAAATTTTTCACCGCTAAAATTGCAAATTTTACGAACATTTACCGCTAAATTCAACGTTTATCTCACAAGAAATATCTTTGAAGTGCGCGACAGATGGCGGAGTGGAATAGGAAGTTGTTTACATGTAGGAGGCGAGAGGCTCGAACCCGTGTGCAGCAGTTTCGTGTTTGTATGAAAGCCGTTGAATGCGGTGAAAATTACAATTCACCGTTACAAATCCACCGCATTAAACGCTAAACGATGGGGGCGCTTTGCGCTGAAAAAAGGTTATTTACTTTTTTTGACTAAATCTCGACCCATGTAACCTCCCATAAGCTCGACCCATGTAACCTCCCACTACCGCAGTTTTGTTGCGTTAATTTATGTCATAATCCCGCTTTGTCAAATCAACTATCCATTGTTGCTCAAAGACATGTTAATTTGATAAATGGAAGTCAAAAAAGGACTCTTAGTCTGAAAATGTTTGCTTTATGGTCACCAATATTCAATAAGTTTGTATGGAAAATCTCAAAAACGACTACAGTCTGTCAAATTTGCCTCAAATTTTTTCTCCCTCGAATCAATGACAAAATAATTCTATACAGCAAACTCTCCGAGCTGTAAACCGTTTTTTTTACAAAATTTCTAGTTCGATTGTATGAGTTAACTAAGAAAAATTACTCAGATATCTGATCGACAAAAGGTTCAAATTAGCACCTGTAACACACCAAAATGTAAAGCTTCCTACAAAAGAAATTTCACGAAGCGCAGCGATATCAATTCTAATCTTAAATAACAATGAAATCAGCCCTGTTGTTGTTTTTATTGTTATTTAATGATTTTATTTACAAATAAATCGCAAAAAAAAATAAGTTCTTCACATGTGTTTAGTTTTTTTTCAACTTCCATCAATTTCCAGGATTCAGAGATTTTTGTGGAAGGCGTAACTTGAAAAAGAGATACTTCAACTGGAAACAAAGTGCCTGCAGTGCATTCTAATTTTCTGACTTATCATAGTTGGCCTGCTTCTAACTGTCCGAATCAAAATCACGTGTGTTTTGAGCACTAAGTATAAATGACCCTCTGGTTTTTAACCAAAAATGAGCGTGACTTATCAGCATAACAAAACTCAGATTTGAAACATATGATCGGCGTTTTTAACTTTATACGTTTTTTGTATCGGATCTATTAGCAGAAATACAAGCCGTGCGGCCAACAAAAAACGCTCTGACCACCCTATTGAGACAAAAAGATTACCACGGTTTAAAACGTTTTGAGCAAACACTTGTTTTCCCAAGAATTTGTAGAATTAAACAGTTGAAGTAAAATCTGGTCAATGTAATTCAAGTAGCCTTAAACCCTACATTTTTTTCATTTCTTTGAATAAAGCTCTAAATGGCCCGATATGTTTATATTTCTACTTGATAAAAGAAGCCAAAGTTCGAAATCCAAATTTGAATTTTCCCAACAAATTTTTTTTCAATGTTTAATTTGATTTCGCGTTCAGTTTGCTTTTACAACTCAAATTAGAAGTAACTTTGAAAAGTACTTAGATCCCTGGTTGTATATTTTATAAGAAAAAACAGAAACGATGATATGTTTTAAAACTCCATTTGTTGACGCTCATTACAAGTGAACAACAGCAAAAATTATTTGAAACGTACAGGATTGTCGCAATTGATTGTCCTGATACGTTGATATAGCTTATAGGGAAATAAATAAACAGTTTAATCTACAGATAACCACTGGTAAGGTTAACGCAAAGTCTAAAGTGTAGAAGACGGGTTTAGAGTCTTCGTTTACACCCAGTGGCCTTCTAGAGCTTTTATTGCAAGTTACCCTAATCGTCAGAAGATGAAAGCCGATTTTAAACCTTATATTTGGTAACCTCCTAGATCAGTAGATGCGTGCATATCCTATTATTTTTTTTGCTAGACTACATTAAAAATGAGGTAAACATATTTAATTAAAAAAAGAAAACTTAAATGAATAATTGAAAGTTTGCAAAAAGGTGAAAGATTCCCTGCTTTGAGACTGCCCCGATTATTTGAGAGTTTTTCCGTATTTACACTCTGACTCGTTTTCTGGTTACTGGCTTACGTTTTTCTGCTCCCTTGTGCAGAATAATTATTTCAATCTGTATCTAATCAATGAGAAAACAATTCGAATCATACAGAATGCTCTTCGAGCTAAAAACCAGTTTTTCCTTATATTTTTCTAATTTTTGCCGATTGATCGTTTGCGCCGTGCTCACTCTCAAAGGTCTTCTGTGGTTGTGCAACTGTTTTAGGTTTGCTTGACGGATTAATTGTTTTTGCACAAAAAAACCCCTACGATTGGTTTGTTTTTAATGTGGATAATAGCTGTTCATTTCTTGTTCCTGCGTTTCATTCTGACCTGGGACATTTTGCTTAGGCTTGAGATTTCCTCAGCTTCAATCTGCATTTGAGACAGGTGCTTAGAGGTTGAACGTGTCACAATTTGGTTGCAATAGTGTTGTTTTTTTGTCATAAAAGCTATAGCGTTTTTCTGTAGTATTGAGAAATCGTGATGCAACTGCTATCGGCTTCCATCCATCAGGAGTGTTTTGCTCAGGTGCAGCGCCCACTACGGGGCGTGATGCATCGCAGTTTACTCGGACGTCCAATTTGGGGTTATAATGACAATTTTCGATATTTGCGCCAATTTTGTATTTTGTGATATTAAAATGCTTGGTATGTAATTCAGTCCAGAAGAATTTAGTGGACCACTTAAGAAGTGCTCAATGAGGATGACAGAGTTATGCTAAATTTGGTATTAGTTTAATAATGTAGTGTACTGATCCGAGTTTTTAGGGTGGTAGTATGGCTAAAAGAGCTGCTGTTTTATTTTCAAGTTGCGATAATCCAGTTTGAGTAAATTTATAACCGAGCCATTCTATCTCTGTTTTAGCAAAATGACACTTTTGTAGGTTAGTTCTTAAATTATCGTCATCTAAATTTTTAAGACTTTTCATGACATAACTAAGATGATCGGATTCTGATCCAATGCTAACAATTATGATATAGTCAAGGAAACACTAGGTGTTCTGAAGGCCTACAAGAGTGGAGTCCATTGCTTTTTGAAATTCAGCTGACATATCCGTGAGACTCTAAAGTCCGGTTTCAAATCTATATGTGCCTGTAGATTCTCCACAAATCATGTAAAAACAGTGTTTTGCGGTGTCTTTGTGTAATTGTAATTTATGCACATTTGAGACTTATGTTTGAAAAGTATGCTTGTTAACCACTTTGTGTACCTGTGAGATGTCGTGATAATGATTCTATAAACATTTCAATGTTGGGCATTTGACGTTTATTTTGATGGATAGGTTTGTTGAGAAATTTAGAATCTAATGCTAACTTTATTGATTGATCTTTCTTTAGTGTAATTACAATTGGTGATATGAAATTTTCGTCAGAACAGCTAGATAATTTTTGAATGTGCCCTTCTTGTTGTAGACAAAAAAATTCACTGCTAACTCTAGGTTGAACTTTAATCGGAACGCGAGGACCTTTTTCATGATTTGCTGTAAAATTTTAAAGAAAATTTGATTTCACTACATGTATATTGGATAGGTCAATTCGTGAAACCAGAAGAGGAAATAGCAACGCAATTTTCTGTTTTACTTTGCATGTAGAATTATCAATATTTTACTCTTTTAATCTTTGTTGCTATTTTACTCATTTAATCTTTGTTGCTTGTTGTTGTACCAATGCAAACCCAAGGTTACTGAAAAAATCTCATCCGATTATGAGTTTGTCTCGATCCTCTACAACTGTGAGACAGGCATCCTCACAGATCCAACCGTTGTAGATGACCTTGGTTTCGATTTGGCCCAGAACTTTTATCAATTCATTAGAGAACGTTTTGAGATCTTTATCCCGTGTTGTAGTTATCCAGCGTGCAGATGATGTGATTTCGAGAATTTTATTATCCAGAGTTTTTGTAAAGATACTGCATGCACTGCCTGAGTCAATCATTGAGTTTGCGACAGTTTTACCGTATTGAATTTTCGCAGTTTTATTTTGCTGCAGCACTAGAAATAGCTGCCACATAGTCATCAGAATCACTATCATGATTAGAGTTGTAGACTTGATCACAGAGTTGTTGATAACTAGTTATGTAGTTAACAGATTCCTCATCATCCTTTTAAGTAGTGGTTTTGTCAATTTGTTTAACATTCGCTGGTTGAGATTGCGACGATTGAGATTTTGATTTTTCGTGTTTGTGACATTTCTTAGCGATATGACCCATTATTCCGCAGTTATTACGTTTCTTACCTTTTGCAGGGCAGATTTGACGATGATTATGGCTCAAAAGTTGGCCACAATTGACAAAAATACTGGCGTATTGGTAGTTTTGGAGAACAGTTGAGTAGCGGGTGAGATCTTTTCGTTGTTGTTTGTAGTTCGTGGTTTGATTGCATCCTTGTTAATTGCTAACAGTTTTTACTGACTGAGCATTTGTATTAAGATTTTGATTTGTCTTTTGCTGATATTGTGCACCCATCTCCATATGGACTGCAATTTCAAGTGCTTTCGTTTAAGACACTGTCTCTTTGAGGAGTTCTTTTCGTGTATCGTAGTCTAACATGTTGAGAATGAAGGTGTCTCGAATTAATGATGTTTCCTTCTCTCCCAGACTACAATTTTCTAATTGTTCTTTGTGTCTCCCATAGAAGCTCTCCACAGATTCACCTTTTTGCTGTATTGAAGAAAAGAAAACGAAGCGCTCATGGTTTATATTCCGAGTTTTTTTGAAAGAGTCTTTTATTACACGCCAAAGTTCCTTCATCGAATGTATTTCAATGATGAAGTGCGGGTGTTTGCTCTTGAAAATACGACGACCCTCTGTCCCAATAAAGAGATAGTGAAGTGATGATGCCTTCTTCTCACAGTGTTCTCTGAGTTTATCGCCACACAAGATACCTATCTCGTTGGTTTTCTTACATCTCTTTTGCCACGCCACCTTTAATTGCTGATTGCGAATTTTTCTATCGCTTTCCGTCGCCTGGGTATGAGTTTCCGCAGGTTCTTTGTACACCTATTCATGTGTGTCTGTGAACGTTGTGGGTGGTCCGATGAGCAAAGTCTCCAATTGTATCACCTCTTTACTTAGCCAACAATGCCAAATTCCATTGTTGCGTCCATTTGTCCTAAAAAAGGGGTGGTGTGATGGTTGCCTTCTACCAGAGAGCGTCAATGTGGAGGGGATTTTTGCGAGAATTAACTCCTTGCTGATCCACGTTGTGCTTACTGACTGTGTTAATAGCGATTTGAGCCACAATTGTATTTTTAATAACTGATTCAGTAAATAGGAGTGCAATTGCCGAACTTGAGATATTGAGTTTTAATTCCAATTTAGGAATTGAGCGTTGGCGACACAAAATTTTATTCTGCACTAGAGCTAACATTTGAAAAGCAGTTGACTAAACTGAATTGCAACTGAGTTATTTGACCGCAAATGAGAAGAGTGAAACTAACGATTGAACAAAATTAGATTGAGAGGAAGTTAACAAAATTATGGGTTTATTCACACATGAAAGAGGAAATCAGTATTTGTTTATCGGTATGAACAGACAGTTTCCTGTCTACTAACTGAACAAATGTGAAATTACAATCAACTGACAAATGATAAATGAACTAAATTATCTGCCCTTGAAAAATTGAAAGTTTTGACTAAGACCAAATACAGCAATGGCTAGTCTAATGACAAATATCCAGTCCGTATGACAAATGAAATATTTTTCTTTTTGTCTAAAAGATTCATTTTTAAAGTGATTCGTTTGATTGAATCTTAAATGTATTCAGCCTTTTCTGATAAAAAGCCAGTGCTCTGATTTCAGGCAAAACGCAAAAACCTTATAAAAAGTACAAGGAAACCAATTATAAATTCTTATATTTCCAAAGGCTGGAGAAAATTACATACAGATTTAAATGAACCGCTACAAGAAAGGGGAAATATCTGTGGCATCTTTCATACAATGTTTTTCAAACTTCAATATTTTTTTTTCCGTTCATCGTGAGGCGAATTTCAACAAAAAATTATTTTCTTATAAATTGACGCGTCATTTTGTTACAACAATTTTGGAATTTTTTTAAAATTATTGAATGAAAAAAAAAATTTGAAGGTGAACAGTGAGAGGAAAGAAATGGAAGGTAAGAATTAGGATTAAAAACTCAATTTTCGGAGTGTTCTAGTAGGTTTTTTGATGTTCAGTCTCTTGCGATTTAAATTCATTAGTTGTTTCAAAGTGTGAGCTATATTCCTAAAAGAGTACAAGGGCACTAATACTTTGCAAACTACCTGTTCAATTTCATTAAAAACGCTTTTCCTGCAGTTTTGCAAAGCCGCCCGTTTTGCTCTTTTTTCCTTTGAAAAGTGGTAGTGGTTGTGTCAATATGGTCAACATTCGTTCGTTGAGATTTCGAAAATGGAGCCAGTGAGTTTTTGGGTTTGCGGCAAAACGACCCATTCTTCCGCAGTTATTACGTTTCTTGCCTTTTGCAGGGCAGATTTGACGATGATTATGGCTCAAAAGTTGGCCACAATTGACAAAAATACTGGTGTATTGGTAGTTTTGGAGAGCAGTTGAGTACCGGGTGAGATCTTTTCGTTGTTGTTGGTAGTTCTAGGTGCGATTGCGTCCTTGATAATTGCTAACAAAAAACCAGTGCTCTGAATTCTGGCAAAACGCAAAAACCTTAGAAAAAAGTAACACGGAAACCAATTATAAATTTTTCTATTTCCAAAGGATGAGCTTTTGAATAAAGATATTGATTTATCTTTTGCTGATTTTGTGCAACCATCTCCATTTGGATTGCAATTTCAAGTGCTTTTGTTGGCGGCACTGTCTCTTTGAGGAGTTATTTTTGTGTATCGTAATCTAACATGTTGAGAATGAAGGTATGTCGAAATAATGATGTTTCCTTCTCTCACAGACTACAATTTTCTAATTGTTCTTTGAGTCTTTCATAGAAGCTCTCCACAGGTTCACCTTTTTGTTGCATTGAAGAAAAGGAAACGAAGCGCTCATGGTTTATATTCCGAGTTTTTTCGAAAGAGTCTTTTATTACACGCCAAAGTTCCTTCATCTACTTTTTTTCAGTGAGGAAGTGCGGGTGTTTGCTCTTGAAAATACGACGACCCTCTGTCCCAATAAAGAGATAGTGAAGTGATGATGCCTTCTGCTCACAATGTTCCCAGAGAATATCGCCACACATGATACCTATGTCGCTGATTTTCTTACATCTATTCTGCCACGTCAACTTTGATTTTCGAATTTTTCTATCGCGTTCAGTCGCCTGGGTATGTTGTTCCACAGGTTCTTCATACAGCGGTTCAGATGGGTCAGTAACCGTTGTGGGTGGTCTGTTGAGCAAAGTCTCCAATTGTATCCTCTCTTTAGCTAACAATGCCAACTTCCATTGTTACGTCCATTTGTCCAACAAAAAGTGTGGTGTGATGAATGCTTTCTCCAGAAAGCGTCAACATTGAGGGGAGTCTTGCGAGAATTAACTTCTGACTACGCCATGTGGTTCTTATTGAGCCAATTGAGCCGCAATTGTTTTTCTGTTAACTGAATTAGGCTATTGGGATGCGATTGCCGAACTTGAGATATTGAGTTTTAATTCCAATTTAGGAATTGAGCATTCGTCTGCACTATAGCTTACATTTGAAAAGCAGTTGACTAAACTGAATTGCAACTGAGTTATTTGACCGCAAATGGGAAGAGTAAAACTAACGATTGAACAAAATTAGATTGAGATGAAATTAACAAAATTATGGGTTTATTCACACATGAAAGAGGAAATCATTATTTGTTTATCGGTATGAACAGACAGTTTCCTGTCTACTAACTGAACAAATGTGAAATGACAATCAACTGATAAATGATAAATGAACTAAATTATCTGCCCTTGAAAAATTGAAAGTTTTGACTAAGAACTTAATACGATAATGGATATTCTAATGACAAATATCCAGTACGTATGACAATTGAAATATTTTTTTTGTCTAAAAGACTCATTTTTGAAGTGATTCTTTTGAGTGAATCTTAAGTGAGCTCAGCGTTTTCTCATAAAAAACCAGTGCTTTCAATTCAGGAAAAACGCAAAAACCATATAAAAAGTAACAAGAAAACCAATTATAATTATTTCTAATACCAAAGGCTGGAGACAATAAACATGCATATTTAAAAGAAACATTACAAGAAGGGAAAAAATTCTGTGGCCTGTATACTGTATCTTTCATACATAGTTTTTCAAATTTCAATATTTTTTTCCGTTCAGCGTGAGGCCAATTTCAACGGAGAAAATTCTTTTCCTTTAATTTGACGCGTCATTTTGTTACAATAATTTTTAAATTTTTTAAAAACTATTGAAAGAAGAAAAAAAATTGGAGGAAAACAGTGATGGGAAAGAATTGGAAGTTATGAGTTAGGATTAAAAACTCAATAGTGTTCTAGGAGGTTTTTTGATGTTCAATCTCTTGCAATTTAAGTGCCTTAGTTATTTTAAAGTGTGAGCTATATCCTAAAAGGTTACCAGGGGACTAATATTTTGCAAACTTCTTGTTCAATTTTATCAAAAACGCTTCTCCTGCAGTTTTACAAAACCACCCGTTTTTTGCTCTTTTTTTCTTTGAAAAATCTTGCACGAGGTTTCTGAATACTTTTCATCCTGCACGAATTGTTATTCAATTCGTTCAGGACGAAAAGTGTTCAGAAACCTCTTCGAAGTAATTTTTATACTTATATATACTTTTTCATGTTTCATCTGAAACTTCTTGTTTCAGTATCTGAGTTGTACCATTTTAACATTTCGACTTAATTTTAAAAATTTTAATTTACTTAATTGTAGAGTTCACTTCGTTGTAACAATTATTTTGAAATCATTAGAATTTTGGATTTCGTAAATTTTAGTTTTATCTTTGACTAATGCTTTTGTCTACTCGATGTGTTTCGTAAGACCAAGAAAATTATATATCAAGTCAAATGCTTATTAAACCAACTACAGTCCTAGTCCCCATATTTGCTGTGTATTTCGTAATGAAGGGGTTGCAAAATGGCCCTGTCAAGAGATGCAGTTAGTTTTTGTGAAAAAAAATTTTGAAAATTTAATTGTTGAGATGGCGTCTTATGCAGAAACATCCTGAGCAAAAAATATCAATTCCAAATTTTTCATAACAAGAGTGTACTGCAAAGATACATGTAAAATTATCCCACCTTTTCAAAATCGGTCTCTTTTTGTAAAGTTGTTGAAATCAGTTTTTATGAAAGCCAGACATAAAAAGGAGAAGGTGAAATATTTGTATAATTTTAGGATAGTTGAAGAAACATTTTGTTTTGTTCTTTTATCTGCTTTTTTTTCGAATTATGTGGAAAATAATGTGATATTTATCCAATTTATATTAGATGAACCTTCGTTCTCTAAAAATGTGATCGTATAGTTGTATGTAATGGAAATTTTTTTTCAGTTGTTTACTTTTTTTGCATCAGCCAATAATGGAACTTGTCTGACTACTTAAGCCATTATGAGAAATATTTTTTGAATAGAATTTTTCACCAATAAAAATGTTCAACAAATTTTTCTCTATAATCAAGGCACGCTTTTTTGGTTCAGCTTACACAAAAGTTCTTGCGCCTAAATGTTCAAGATTTCGAGAGATAGCGAGAGTTAGAATTTAGGGAACCTCAAATTTTGTTTTTACGAAAATATAATTATTTTCACCATGTTTAAAAATATAGAAGCTTTACAGAGACTAAAAAAATTACTTCTAGCTTGACTAGAAAATTGCACCTTGTTCAAACTGTTTCCGTTAAAAGACTTTGAAGCTCAAATTCGAAATAATACGTTTAAAAGTTTAAAAAATTGAAAACAGAATTGAAGGAACATAATGAAGTAAAAAAAATTTTGATGGAGAAAATTGTTCCTATATATTGTAAACAAACCCGTGCAAAAATTCACCAGTACTGGTTTTACAGAATGGACTCTTTAATGTGATGCATCTGGAAATCACACAATGTAAAATCTCATTTAAAAAAACATACAAAAAACTCCCAATTTTTAACGAAAATATTTTGAATGTAAAATGAACTTAGGAACCGCTGGCTTGACCTGGGCAAAAAGCCAACTGATCGTGATGGTCAAAATTGACACAAAAACATTTTTCAAAAAATAGAGAACCTTCGACCAAAGAAAATTTAATTTTACTGTTGGTGCTAACGCTTTCAAAACCAAGACATAACTTGATAGACGTATTAACAAGCTCATTGTTTGGCTCATGAAAGGCAATCAGAAGCAATATTGACAAAAACTGTCTAAAATTTGACGAAGTTGGCAACAATTTCGAAAAAGTTCTCCAAGTGTTCTTAATTGTCTGAGCTGTTAAGACCTTTAAAAGCTAAATCATTTTACAAAAATCTTTTTTGCATTAACCCAACTGCATAAGCAAATTAAAACTTTTTCCAATTGAACTCAAAGGACGCAAAAAAATTAAGTTTTGCAAAAAAAGATGATGAAACTGCCACTTTTTGCATGCTTCCTTTGACCAGAACCTATCTTCAAAATTTTTGGCCATAAACTACAAGTCATTAATTTTTATGGCTAAAAGTATTCTTGTCAGTTTGTGAGAAACTAACAAATGCCAACAGTTTTACATATATAGTCTAAGAACTTGGCAATATTAAAATTTTCACTTTTGGATCTATAGAAAAACTTTTGTTTTCTCTCTAATTGTCCCGTTAAATGCTTATCAGCCCCAAAGACTTAAAAAATATTAACTTACAAACAGGCTCTAAAATGTTTTTTTTTCGCCCCTAAAATAAAAAAACCTTCAAAGAGAATGCTTAAAAATTTCGGAGCTCTACAGTAGATCAGTCAAAAACACTTTGTAGGTTTGAGATGGCGCTGCCAACAAAAATCCTCAAAAGTAGATAAAATTGTTGGAGGTTTTTAGGGTCAAGACAACAATAATTGACCTTAATTGAAAAAATGTGATATCCATGAGCCAATCAATTCAACATAACGAGCAAAACAGACACAAGTATTAAATTAAGAAGTTGAAAAAAATAAAAAATAATAGAGTTCTTCATCCCTTTAATTTTAAGGTATTGAAATGCAAATTTCTTATTCTTTTAATCGTAAATTAGAAGAAAAAATCCAGCTGCATGCTCGAATTTTTTTCTATTCACCTGCTGTAATACAAAAAACTTAAAAATAAAGTGGGGAAAATTATTCAAAAAAAAAAATTACGGAAAAAAACCATTTGACTGTTAAAGAGCTGTGCATTTACCGCATTTGGCCATGCATCACGGGCAATAGCCGTGCCTTAACGGCTCCTGGAACTTTTTAGGAAACAATCACCACCGAACAAATTATCACGACCAAAATTTAAAGTTAATGGGTGTTGTCCATTTGTTCAATCCCAAGGGGGCTTCTTTCCTAGACCAAGTATAAGGTGACTCGAAACAAAACTTCACTGTCAATACAACAAATATGATTTTTTTTTCAAAATCAAGTTTGAAAATGCAAAATAAATTTGCCTAAGCGCTGTGAAAAAATGTCTACATCATCAAAATCCGGATGTTAAAAAAGTGAAATTTAGATCCTAAAACGTTATTGAATATAAAATTTTTACCATTTTGAGAGCCATAAATGTCATGTTTCGTGTTTGCTTTATTCTTGATGTATTGTTCACGTTGAAAGGGAGACATGTGTGATTGATATTGATTACGAAATTTATGGTTTTGCCACTTTTGTTCAACAAAAGGTGTGAAAACATCAATGTGTAATACGATAAAAAATATGATAACAGCTCGGCAATTCATTCGGCCAATTTCACAATTAGCAGAAAATTGTGGATAATTTAATTACGCGAATTTAGATTCAGAAATCTGAGCTTTTCATGTAATTTGGATATAAAAACCATAAAGGTGAATAATCATTCATTATAGTTGCGGTCATGTTCTGCATAAAAAGGCAAATTTTTAAGCTGAAGATTTTTCAAGATTTTTAAATAAATTTGTATGTTGCGGTAATAAACGATTGGTTTAATAGTTCATAGGTTTGAAAATTGGTCAAAAAGTAGGTCATCTCAAAAAATATGCTACTTTTTTTTTAGAAAAGTAATGGTTCTTTTTTTTGTCAAAAATTGGGATATATGAGACCATCAAAACAACAAGTGTTTTGATTGTTTTTGCCTTAAAATTAACGATTTTTTGGACAAAAATTCAAGTTTTTTGATAGGTAATTTAAAGCTGTTCTATACAGCTCAACGAATTCAGAAAATATTCAGCTGAAAGTTTTGAGTTGTGACTATGAATGGATCGGATTTTTTCCATTTAAATATCCTATTTGATCCTTTATTAAACACATGAAACTACTCAGATTTTAATTGATATCTCGGCAGCTGTTTTTAATTGGCGAAGCTGCAGGAAAATATGCGTGTGTGACGTCATCATCCTATTTAATGTAAGAATTGTTGAGAATAGTCTAAATTGTCGTTCGGCAAACTGAATATAAGGCGGATATCAAAATTGCGCTTTTTGATGGTGAAATGTGTCAAATTTTGGTTAGGAATTCATTTTCTTCCAATTTTTTCAAGGGGAGGGGTAAGACAAAGCAGAGGGAAGCTGGTGGCGATGGTGAGCGTGGCAAGACAAGGGGGCGGGGGAGGGGGGGGGGGGGGTGGAAACAATGAGATATGGTTTGGCTTCTTTACCGTGATGGAATGGTTGTATATAGGAAAAGTGAAAAGGAAAAGTAGGTTGGTTGATTATTAAATTGTAGTGTTTTAGTGTTTTTTTCCAGTGGTGTGTGTTTGTGGTATGTCTATGACACGTGCGTGTGTGTGAGAGCTTGCTGTAATAGTGTTCACGCTCACTCCCCCCGTCGAAGCAATTACAGCTCATCAACAACATAAACAACAAAAACAACAGGAGCAGCAGCAGCGGGAGCAAACAGGTAGTAGTACTCCACCGGTATACACCTGTCTCCGTCGGCGTAAATTACAGCAGTGGTATTTTTTTGTCAAAAGTGAGCGAAGCGAAACGCCATCTAGAGACAACTATCTTACCAAAAGCCCATAAACAAAAACAACAACAACAACCAACGCCAACAACACCAATCAACAGCCGATCCATGTCACAAAAGCCAAATAACAACAAACAAATAAGCTGTTACAAACAGATAAAAACAACACAATAACCATTCAAACTAACAATCACCAATCAAACATTACGGAATTGTTGAAAAAATAGTCCCTGAAAAAGGTGAACATCTACTACGCTGAAAAACTACAATTACGACTACTACAAATGTTCGCTTTCGAGACATTGCTACATTATCAGCTATTGTACCGTTTATAAGGAAACTTATAAAATTTCCCTGGTAATTATACGTACCTTTTTGCTTTTTTGGTATCGCGCACAATTTTTTCCATAGTTTACAAATTTTCCCAGCTCCAGTTTATCTGAAACCGGTTTATATGTACCAATTACGAGCGTGATTTTTTGTTGTTTACGATAAACAACTGTCCCTCGCTCAACTTGATTAGTGTAAACAACGGAGGTCTGTTTCAGAGTTTACCCTCTTAAATTTACTCTTAAATTTATACCTTGGAGCTCATTAAAAAACACCTCGGAAAATTATCCCCATTTTAATCTTAATTTAAACCTGTTATTGATAGTCATTCTTACCTAGAAATTCCCTGTTAAATTAAGTAGAAATTTATCGCATACCATAAAAAAAACTGGAATAAATAATTATCTAATTCACATTTCGCTTTAGTTTATTTGGGAAAATTTTCACATTTTCCTTAAATACGGTCGAAAACTATTAACACGTCTTATCAGTTTATTAGTCGATAAATATTCTTTTTAAGTCAATTTTATCCTTTTATCGGAAGCCGTATTTTGTCGTGTTAAAGAACGCGTGAACTTGTTTGATAATTATTTGAACCCATTTAGACTTGATTTGAAATTCAGTACTTAGGAAAATTACGCGAGATAAAAAAACTGGGAAGAGAAAATTAAAATTAAAACAATCTCCATAAAAATGTTATCGCATTAAAAGAGAGAGGGGGGAACGAAGCTCTTATTGTGCCTGAAACGAGCTTGTTGAGGCCAAGACAAAAAGATAAAAAAAAAGCTGAGAAGAAAATTGTTTTGAGCGATATTGCAGCTATTTATTCAAAACGCAATGCTCTTTTTGTTCAGCTTATTTTGTTTATAGTGTCTTAAATCCTCCGAGTTGCTTTTCTAACTGAAGCTACAATAAATCAATTTCGCTCCCGTATTTTGTATCAGCAACTGTCTTTAAATCAAATTTTTTTGACCAAACGAACGCCTCTTTTTCAACATATGGCTTTCTAAGCATTCGTAAAACAATAAATCTTACAATTTAATAGCAAAAAACAGTCTGTTTACCAATAGTCTGTAACATTTTATTACTTCTATTTACGCTATTCAAGGTGAATTCGTACTCGCGTTAAAAGCTAAACTCGATCTTTTATTCCTTTACTTGGTTAATATAGGTTATAAACCAAATTAAAAATGCTTGGCAAATTAAAAAATATTGAAAAAGCAAAGCGTATATTGTGTTTCTTTTGTTACCAATTTTACTAACCTATTATCAATAACCGCCCCAGTTCGAACTCAATAAATTATCAATTTTAACCTCTTTCATTCGTGCTGTTTTATGAACTGTATAAATTTTCCCACCGTGCTTTATAGCCCCGTTACGCTCGGCCCTTTCCTGGGAAGAGAGCTCTTACGCAAACACGTTTCAAGCACTGAAAAAACGGCGAATCTTGTTACATAAATTTTCACTTTTCTTATTTTGAACGTTTGTTGAAAACGCATTTTGGTGCGACATTTTAGCAGTAAAACACGCCTTAATTGTCGATGAAATGCTTTAGATAGAAGCCATAAGAGTTAATTCTGACTTAGTGTAACTGTATTCGTGGACTGCCAAGTGTCAAAAGAGTTTTCAGTTTTGATACACGTTGGTATTAGAGTTTTTCCTTAAAAAGGTGGGAGGGGAATTTGTGACGTGGGGAGCTATATGGCATTTTAGCGAGACTCAAAGCATTATTAAGACGTTACAGCCTTGCTAAGCTCCTAAGATCCCAATTTTATGCAATCATTTGAGACTGTCGCCAATACTTGGTTAATGCGTTATTCCCTATATGAGGGAAAAAGTATCGTCTACGGTATAAAAAGTATATATATTATGGTCTAAAATAAGTTACAGGAGCGTACTTTAGGTACAAATGTGTGTATGATACTACATTATCATAGCCCTTGTTTTCCAAATTTCAGAACAACAAATTCTAGCATGTCTGAGTGGGTACGCATAACGTAGTGGGGTGGTATGGGGTGGATGAGGGGGGAATAGCATAGCGGTGGGGCTTTGTTTCTTACCTCTATCAGCACGTCGGGTGATGCAAAGGCCTGTTTTCACAAAATAAGTTGATCAACTCCCCAGTTCAAATAAGCGAAAGAGCACAAAAGACAATATCAAACTGCTGTCCTATCTTAATACATGGCGGGGGCTGCTTTACACTACAAGGTCTCGTTCTATTTCTTCCCTTTACCTACTTGTATATGAGAAAAGTGAAAAGATTTTAAAAGCCTTCTAAATTGACGAACTGTTACCTAATAATTCAATTACTTTCTTACGTAACAAACCGCTCCCTTTTTGCAATTGTTATCTGAAGCGGCCTTTGAAGACGTAACAAACCTACCTCGCCAGCGATAACAATAATAAAAATAATAATAAATTATCACAGTATAGCGCAATATTACTTTTCGCTTTATGTTAACTTTTTAGCCCTCAACTTTTGTTTATTTTAATTCTCAGTAAAGTCATACCTGTTCCTGGATGCATTATATTAACCCGCAAAAGTACTCAACAAACGAAAATTTTCCATTTATTACCAAAAATTTACTCAACTGTGATGATACGGCCTGTGCAGACGCCATTAGCGCCTATAGAGGTAATGTGGGCCGTGAACCAACACTTGGCTGCCCGAAAAGCAGCGAACCCAGTAATAATATTCCTAACTTGTCATTACTTCAGCTTACAGACATTGAACCCACAGTTTGCACCACTGCAAAAAACAACCCATATCTTACCCGCACACATGACGTCAAAATAAACAAAAACAACAATTCATTATCAAATGTAACATCATCATCATCATCATTAGCGTCCGTGTTTTCGGTGCCGAAATTCTACAACACAAACTCAACAAAGTCGACAATATTAATATCACAAACAAAATTAAAGCTCGGGCAATTCCAAACATCAATAATATCACAAACAAAAACAACGACGGGGAACGCAACCTTGCCGGCAAGAACAGAAACCGCTTGCTGTGGTTCTCGAACGTCGAGGCACTGCAACGTTGCACGTTCGGACATAGCGCTTCATTTGCGCGCGATCATTTTATTTATTATCTTTTCATGTGTTGTTAACGAATCCTTAGCCGCATTATTTCATGGGCTAGACAGCAGTTACCTTGTTTACGAGAAATGGAATGGGTTAACAGTGGGGGAGTTGAGTTTCGAGATGAAAACGACAGAGGCCGAAAGTTTGTTATTTTACATGGACACTAACTCGTCTAGTAATCACTATGTTATGATATTAATCAGAGATGGAAAGTTATCCTTCGAGTACCTGATAGGAAAGGAGGTCCAAACAGAGACGGTGGGAATCGTAAACGATGGCTTCTGGCACAAGGTAGGTAACTACCCCAGTTTTAATTTGCCCAAAAAACACATATAAAGACGGTTCTATTCTGTTTCGCCCCCTCCCCAATTGTTTTCATGCCCCCAGTTACCGTATATGTGTTATATTACACGTCATATTACACGTTACTAAGAGAAAAATAGCACGTGCATCTGGGGTAGGGGGTAGTAAAAAGTTATATGCCTAATGGGCTGGGGAGGGGGGGTTAGAATGGATCCAAAAGAATATGAGTAATCAGAACGACCGTGACAATCATACCCCCCTCCCGATAGCTGAACAACACAGCAATGATTAAAAACATTGATATTAACACGTGATCCTGACTTAACGATGCTTGGCAACAAGATTTGGTGACCTATTGCTTTGACTTAAACAAATTTCTGATAATTAGTTTTTTTTCTAACTGACAACAGGGTTCCGACAAAACTGCTTTAAACCAAAGTTTTTTAAGGAAAAGACGGAAAGACCTCTTTTTTTCTACTGATATGGCCACTTAGTAGCTTTTCTTAAAGGTAGGAATTGGTAATTTCTGTTCGTTCTATTTTCAAAGCTAAGAATTCACCTATTAGAAAAAATTATGAATATCCATTAATTTCTTTCAAGGAAATAAACTTAGTAAGATCTTTATCGAATCTTTGGCAAGAAAATGTTACGATATTAGCAAAACTCTGTTTCATGTGTTTCAAAATTTAGATATCTAACCAAAGTTCTCTTGCCAAACTTATCATCAAAACCTAGCATAGCAAGATCTTGCAAAAGAATCGTAAGCTTCATCAAGAAAACCAAGATCTGAGCGAGATGCTTCAAGCTTTTTTCGCTTTCGCACTAGCTAATGAGTTGTAACGGTGCTAATTATTACCGTAAGAACAGCAGATTAATTGAAATTTCGTAAAAATTATAATTAATTTTAAGTTCCAATTTAGTTTTTGCTAAAAAAGTGGTCGGAGATATATAAATAAAACGGTGTCAGGACAATTTACCCAATGCCAAAATACCCAATGCCATTATACCCAATGCCAATATACCCAATGCCATTATACCTAATGCTATTATGCCCAATGTACTTTGATATTTTCGTTCAATAATTCGACTACAATTTAGCAGTCGCTATTACTCGTATCTTTTAACATACTTAATGGCCCGTGGGACTTGATATGAAACTATCACACCCGTTAAATCATGCGTATAATAGATATTTTCTGCTAATTACTACTCGGATTATGGAACGAAAATATCAATGTGAATTGGGTATAATGGCATTGGGTATTTTGGCATTGGGTATAATGGCATTGGGTATTTTGGCATTGGGTATAATGGCATTTGGTAAATTGTCATGTAACCAAATAAAATCTTTTTCACAAAGGATAAAAGCATCAAAATTTTGGAAATGTCTATTGATTGCTCTAGTTAGCTGTAACAAAACAAAATAGCATTCCTAAATACATTCGTTTAATTTTCAATAATAACATGGCGTATAAAACGTTATATTGTTTGAGTATTTTTGTTAATGAAATTTTGCATACATTTGATGAATGCGTTTTCGAAAGTGAAGAAACAAATAATGTCTTGATTGACTTGAAGCTTGATCCTAACCTAAAAGAAAATAAAAACTTCCAGTGACAAAAACTAGATTCTCAGCATTCTTAGTGTGTGCATCTTTTTGAAAAAATGGTGAGAACGAAAACCTTAATCTTGGATACGAATTACTCTCTATAGAGTTTGGTTTTCTCTTGATGGTCCTCTTCTTTTGATTCCTAGGGTCTAAACTCGCGAAGTGCGACAGTTTGAAGAAAAATTTGTCCGCAGTTGTTGGATTTTGAAATATTTGAAAAAAATGAACCTGTTTCTTATCAAAAAACATAACAGGAAAAGTCTGAAAAGCAGAGTAAATTGTAGAATATCCATAGCTGTCTTTTTTCATTTAGATGTTTTGAAAAGAAAACAGGCGGAAGAAAATTTTAAGGATTATTTTGATTTAAAATGGCCATCGGGCATCGAGCGAGATGTTCGATAAAAAAATTGAGGGAATATTTTAAAATAGCTGGTATTAAATTTTTTATATGGCATTGATATAAAGGATTATAAGTCAAATGAAAAAGAAACGTGAAATCAAACATACAACATTGGCATAATCCTAGAATTGCATTTATTGAACATCTGCTTTGTTTTCCAATGTATAAAATTGTTTAATCTAAGAATTCAAAATATTTATTTTATCTGGCCGAATTGTTAACAAGTCATTTGCTAGTCTGAATCGGTAAATTAAAATTTTTGTTTCCAAATTTCATTGAGTATGAAAAACGATAAGATTTATATTTTTGATAACGGTCCTGCGAGCTTTGCTTATAAACTGAAAATTGATATATAAATCATATATATATATAT
>NW_027451519.1:0-30520 GCF_964194025.1 Convolutriloba macropyga
CTTTCTATCAGTTTTAACAGATATATAAAATTTGTTGTTTTTTGAAGTTTTTCTTTACCAGAGAATAAAGGAATACAAGGAATTTACTAAGAATTAGAAACTTTTCTAATTGCTCAAATTTTCTTTCGAGAAAAGATAGGAAAAAGAAAAAACAGGAGAAGAGCTGTGAATTAAAAAGCAGGCAGTTTTTTTTGTTTAGGTCGGTTAACATTTTTGTATCCATAGTCTAACCTGGTTACCAAGACTTTGCCATCTCTTTTAAAATCAAATCCACAGCAAAAACGAGGTCAATTTAAACTGGATGCACAAACTCGAAGGTGCACAATAGTTATTTGATCGGCATGATTTTCTAGCTATCTTGTTGCGTATAGCTTTGTTTACTTTTTCTATGTATGCAGGCGTCTATATCTCAATTTCCAATTTTGATTCTTTTTTAGGTTATTTGTTGAGTGGATTCTCGTAATTCAAACGAAATATTTTTTGTATTTGTCCCTCTCTCCCCCCTCTCTCTGTGATGATGAGATCAAAATTAATTATTTACATCGTAAAAAATGTATATAAAAAAGAAAGATTCTAAAGCGAAGATACAAAATAAGTAAAAAAGCTTAATTCGTTGAATGCTGATAAAAATATTATGGAATCCATCAATTTCTTGCGTCTCCGCTATGAGAAACTCCAAAATTATCTTCAGAAAAAGACACAATTTATTATAAATTTATGAAAAATGTATAGTTCTCTTTAATTTGTTTAAAAGATACGTGTTTCTACCAGTACAACCTAGAATGTTAGGACTAAAATGAAAGATAGCGTATTGTAAACTTTTTTCTTTTATTGTTATTATTAGGGCCAAATAATTCCAAAGTTCTTGTTTTTGCTGTCTTGAAATTGTTGTTTTGTTGTCTTGTTGTCCTTAAAAATGTAAAAATGAGGCAGAACCTAATATTTAAAACTGGGTTTTCAACAAAAACTACTTTTTTTTAAAAAATGTTTTTTTTTGTAAATTTTGTGCTTGGAAAAAAAGAACTGTTACTAAAAAAACTGGAACAGTTTTCTCAATCTAGTGTCGTTTGAAAATTAAAGAATTTTCAAAATTTCAAATGAGCGAAAAAACAGCGGTTTTCCCGATTTACTGAAAACGTGAACCAAAATTTCCAAAACACAGGAAAACTTAACTGCTTCGATTAAATCTTGGGAAACGAAAAAAAATAACTAACCATTCCCCTGAAAATGCTCTATGCTCGACGGGTTTTCTATAATGATACCTCACTCAACTTTTTTTGAACCAAAAACATATTGATCAACCGAATTGATTGAAAAAAAAACTCGGTAAGAATTCAGTTCCACTTTTCTTGGCTATCTGAACAATGATTTGGACATATACAATTTATAAATAATGTCTAAACCGCAAAAAGACACAGAAGCAGTAATTATGAAGGTGATTTTTTTCATGAAGTTAATAGTTGTTTTCATTCAAAATATCGGGTAAAGTCAAAACAATTACCTGCAATCAGTGATAACGCAAGCATTCTTAGATTCAATGAACCAAATCGGTAGAATAATTTAGATGTCAAAAAAATAGCACTACAATCATTTGACTACTTCATTAATTGTTTGAAGGTTGATGAATTAAAGCAAAATATCATTCAAGAGACCTTTCAATATTCGAAAGTTTCATTACCATTGGAATTTGTACTGTTCGAGGTTATAACTATTTAAATTTATATCAGCCTGGCTATAATCAGTTTATTTTGCTGAAACGTATTAGAAGAATCTGTTATTTGTTTGATAATGATGTAAAGTGAATAGATTCTCTCAGCAACCAGTCAATTCATCTCTTTTTGTATCAGGAGTCTGAAATTGTTTTTTTTTGTTACTTAAGTTCTGAATAATTAGCGTGAACAGCTTTTGCAAATGTTTAATTTTGACAACAATTCGTCGGAGGGTTTAACTCGCCAAGATTGTAGTTAAACCATTCATTTTCCTCTGTAGAAAATTTATATCGAATTAATCGATTAAACTGATTTGGCACCCGTTATATTTAGTTAATTTGTCACAAAACGTACACCTTTGTAATTTTGGGTTTTTTTGGGGCCTTTGTTGAAAACTGACAGTACTCCGCCACATTTTTGCATTTTGCATTATTTGCTCAAAAATTCTCAATGAGAAAAAATGATACGTTTACGTGGACGGAAAATCACAAACTGCTTTAATCATTTGCACGGATAGCGTCACCCATTTCCAAAATTAAAGTCCAACATAAATAAATTCCAACTTAATGTTTCAATTAACCTTGAATTTTAATGCTTGATCCAGGATGTGGTCTCAGACGGAAACAAGTATGTTCAGGCAAAAGATGAACGCACGACGGCGGCGTCGTGCGTTCAAAATTGCATAGTCTGGAAAGATTGAAAAACGCATGAAAGTCTGAATATGAAGGCACGAAAGTCTGTAAATGAGATACATCCGTCTGGGAAGACGGAAACACGGGGTACCATGAAATTGTGAGGTGATGCACATCGCCTTAAGAATGCCGGAGGTTGGTGGCAGAGTATATCAGCGCTGAATCAGTTTAGAGACATTTTGTTTTTTAGGATGACCTCTGCACTCTGTTTATGGCACAATTAACACTGGCTAGTCTTGATTTTTGCGTAAAATTTATTGCATCAAAAATGTTCAGTTTAACTCCCTTTCAGTATATGCGAATCCAATTTCTGCGTGAGTACTTGTAACATTTAATTTGCATAGCAAGCCGTAACCATTAAGGGCATTGTAGTAATTGTCTACAAACTAGCTTACGTATAAATAGTATCTATACTACTATTGTATTTACCAGTCATAGGCTACAAACGAATGATATTATTCTGCTCAGACGTAATCTTGGGGTATGGACAATTTTCAGACTATACAGGATAAGTTTAGCCTGGGCAAAATCTATGAACTCAAAATAATGATAATGAAGAAAAACGGCACATAAAGACAATTAAAATATTCTTGAGATGCAATGTTACAGAACTTAATTACTTTTCACTCTTGAAAACTGCTGGTTCAGCACTGAAATGCTCTGAGACTCAATTTCGGTTTCCGCAAACAGTATTGCAAAGAACTTTCTTTCATTTAAGATTTGGCTCAAATGAAGCGTGGATAGTGTCACCAATTCCTCCAATTAAAGACCAACATAACCAATATCCAGCATAGGTTTTCAATTAATCTTGAACTTTATTGCTTGTCCTGCATAGTTAATAAAGAAGCGATTCAAAAACTTTAATTGACATTATTCTCTAAAATACATAAAATTGTTTGGTGGAAGACATCGCCTTCTGAATCCGCAATCAGTTATTGTAAGGAAATTTTGTTCAATTTATCATGAGAGTATGATAAATGGAACAATATCCCATATCGTATTTAGTTTAATTTTAGTCTTCATTTTAATTTAGTTCATAATTTTGATCTTCAATTTATTTTATTGAAGAGGAAACTGTGTATTCCCGTCGTTAACATTTTGAAATTCCTGCTGTTTCGCGTGATCAACATATGATCACTTTCCTTTCCTTTTTGTGGTTTAATTTGTTAATACTTCCATTCTCTCACGTTCACTGCTAAATTTCAGATGTGAGTCAAACTTTGGCAATTGCTCTTAAAAATATAAAACAGAAGTCTAACTAGTCATTCGCGACGTGAATTCGGAATACACTTTCAGAAATCTCTAAATCGCTTAAGTATAAGTAGCAAACGAAACGCAAAATCCAGTTCTAATTGTATCAATGGCCTCCGCAGCGCTTTTGGACCAAATATTATCTGTCAGCATAACATCAATCTGTCGAAAGTTTTTACGGACGTCTGATTGAACAGGCTAAAAATTGTAGTCACGGTGATGAAGAGACTACCCTCAATAGGGACACTTTTTTACTAAACATACTGAACAATGAGACGCAAAAAGAACACCTCAAAAAATCAGTAACACCTACTAAGGCTTTGGAAATAGCTATCAATACGGAAGGAGATGCGCAAAAACCAACAGAATATCAAGCAACATCTAATTATTACCAATAATCAGTCGAAAAATATAGTCAATGGCTATCAAAGTTGTGATCACAACAACCGCTTTCAACAACAAATACAAAGCCAAAATTGCCACGCGAATACTTTAAATTAAAACTGAAACACAAAAAATTGTCGCAACTGCGAACAACGATACGACTACAGTCATCGACCAAAATTGCCCTGCAAAAGGTAAAAGTTTTGATAACTGCTGAATTTGCAAACAATTTGTAAAGATGTTCGAAAAACCAAATCGGACACAAACTCAAACACTACCACCTAAACTAAAGTCAACCACTTAATGTCAACCAGCAAATGTCAACCAACTAGTGTCAACCAACTACTTTACAACAAACTATTGTCAACCAAATTGAAGCATTTCAGAAAAAAGTGACGATCGAGAATCAGTTAACTACATCACTAGTTATAGAGAACTATACCAACGGTTATATGACCCTCAATATGATAGCAAATCAACAGATTCCTACGTTGCAGCTACCTCAAATAAAACAGCAACCACTTAGCAGCCTCTCAACGCAAAAATTCAGTTTGTTAACATCTTTTCTAAAGTGTGTGCAGCATAGTCACCAAAGGTAACACGGAGCACATACTAAAAACTACACTTGCGGCCCAATAGAACAATACAACAGACAAAAAATACTTGAAAACTTTCTCCAATAAACGTCAAATTCCTCAAAAACTAGCCACAACCGTCCCATACATGGACTGGACTTGTGGCAAACCAATTCCCACAGCAGTGGACACTGACCACAAGAATATCATAGGATGGGACCTGTTCAACAGCCTTGGACTACCAGCTCTGTATTTCTCACAGTTGTAGACGATTCTCAGATGAATAACATAGGACGGAAATTGTTCAGCAGCCGTGAGCTCTCAGTTGTGCAACAACCATCGAAAAGGAGTAATTCCGTTAACAATATACTAAATTTTACTTGCAAGTAAAATCAGGCAATCACGTAACATTTTCCTGAAATAGTTTCCCGAATCTGATTATCAAAAACACATATCGTTAAACCATAGACTAACCATAAAGACATAGAAAAGCATCAAAAAGGTCGACGCATCCCAATTAATTTACGACGGTGAGCTACTGATGAACTGAACACATTGCGAAAAGAGGAAAATATCGATAAACTAACAAGGTGCTATGACGAAATTTCATTTCTCCAATCGTGATAACAGTAAAGCATTAGATAGTAGAGATTAGTAACAATTAGCATTTGATTCTAAAGTTTTAAATATATCAGTTCCTAATTATAAATACCAAATTTCTAACATATAAATGATAATCGATTTAATCTCACATCATCTAAAAGTAATATAAATGATCAACAAGCATATTTTTCATTCATAGATCTAAAATGTTCATACAGTCTATTACAATTACATACAAATACAGAAAAGCACTGCAAATTCAACAATTTTTGTGGGGGAATCAACATTTACCTATAATATTAAAACTGAATTCTATGGTCTAACTGATATGCCAGCAGAATCTTCTGAAAACAATGGATTATACCTTTATAGGTCTCCAAAATACCTTTTGTTCTTTAGATGACATTATAAAAGTCAGCTCCGGATGACAATTCGAATACACAATTATGTCACCAAGTTCTTGAAAATTTGAATGAGGACAATATTGCGCATCAATTTGCCAAAATGTAATATTGATGAGTATGAACTTAAATGGTTGGTTACAAATTCACTCAAGCAAGTTTTTCGCACATTTGTGCACGATGTTCAAATAAAAAACATAGGATGGGACCTTTTCAGAAGCCTTTGGCTCTCAGTCGTGCAAAAACCATCAAAAAGAGGTAAATCCGTTAAAGTTATACTAATTTCTACAAGCAAATATAATCAGGCAATCGTGTTGCGTTTTGCTGAATTAGTTTCACGAATTGGACTATCAAAGACACATATCAATAAATCATAACTTCATCATAAGTACACGGCAAAGCATCACGCGTCCCAATTAAATTACAACTAAATCACAACCTTGAAAAACTGATGAATTGAACAGATTTGGATAAAGGGCCATATCAAGAAACTTACAAGGTGCTTTGACGAAAATTTCATTTCTCCAATTGTGATTACAGTAAAGAGAGATCATTAAAAACAACTGGCATTAGATTCTAAAGTTCTAAATAAATCAAGTTCCTAACTATATATACTAAATGTCTAACATATAAATGTTAATCGATTCAGTCTAACATCATCTAACGGAAAAAAAAGGTAAAATAAAATTCACTCAAACAAGTTATTCTCACAGTTGTAGACGATGGTCGCAAGAATAAAAGAGGACGGGACCTAATAAACAGCCTTGGGCTCTGAGTTGTGCATCAAACATCAAAAAGTGGTAAATCCGTTAAAACTATACAGAAGTCTACTTGCAAATATAATCATTTATCGTGTCGCAATTTCTGGAAATGGTTTCACGAATTGGATTATCAAAGACGAATATCGTTAAACCAAAGGTTCATCATAAGCACACAGCAAAGCATCAAAAAGTCCCCGCGTTCCAATTAAATTACAAACTAGAGCTACTGATGAACTGAACAGATTGCGAGAGGAGGACCAGATTGAGAAATTAACAAGGTGCTCGCATAAAAAAATCATTTCTCCAATCATTATTACATTAAAGAAAAATCATTCAAAACAACTAGCATTAGATTCTAAAGTTCTAAATAACTCAATTCCTAACTATATATACTAAATGTCTAACATATAAATGTTAATCGATTCAGTCTGACATCATCTAACGGAAAAACAAAACGGTAAACGAAACAATTTATCAACCAGAAATCTAAAATATGCATAAAGTCAATTACAATTACATAAAGATAACAAAACACTGCAATTTTAACATTATTTGTGGGAGATCAACAGGAATCCGAAGATTTGAAACTGGATTTTATGGTCTAACTGATATTGCAGCAGAATTTCCAGAAAGCAATGAATTATACATTTATATTTCTCCAAAATACCTTTTATTAGAGGACTTTAGAAAAGTCAGCAACAGATCAGAGTCCGAACACTAAAATTATGTCAACAAATTCTTGAAAAAGATAAATGAGGACAATTTGTGCATCAACTTACAAAAATGTGATTTTGATGAGTCAGAACAAGAATGACTTAAATATAAATTCACTCAAACAAGTTATTCTCACAGTTGTAGACGATGGTCGCAAGAATAAAAGAGGACGCGACCTAATAAACAGCCTTGGGCTCTGAGTAGTGCATCAACCATCAAAAAGTGGTAAATCCGTTAAAACTATACAGAAGTCTACTTGCAAATATAGTCATTTATCGTATCGCAATTTCTGGAAATTGTTTCACGAATTGGATTATCAAAGACGAATATCGTTAAACCAAAGGTTCATCATAAGCACACAGCAAAGCATCAAAAAGTCCCCGCGTTCCAATTAAATTACAAACTAGAGCTACTGATGAACTGAACAGATTGCGAGAGGAGGACCAGATTGAGAAATTAACAAGGTGCTCGCATAAAAAAATCATTTCTCCAATCATTATTACATTAAAGAAAAATCATTCAAAACAACTAGCATTAGATTCTAAAGTTCTAAATAACTCAATTCCTAACTATATATACTAAATGTCTAACATATAAATGTTAATCGATTCAGTCTGACATCATCTAACGGAAAAACAAAACGGTAAACGAAACAATTTTTCAACCAGAAATCTAAAATATGCATAAAGTCAATTACAATTACATAAAGATAACAAAACACTGCAATTTTAACATTATTTGTGGGAGATCAACAGGAATCCGTAGATTTGAAACTGGATTTTATGGTCTAACTGATATTGCAGCAGAATTTCCAGAAAGCAATGAATTATACATTTATATTTCTCCAAAATACCTTTTATTAGAGGACTTTAGAAAAGTCAGCAACAGTTCAGAGTCCGAACACTATAATTATGTCAACAAATTCTTGAAAAAGATAAATGAGGACAATTTGTGCATCAACTTACAAAAATGTGATTTTGATGAGTCAGAACAAGAATGACTTAAATATAAATTCACTCAAACAAGTTATTCTCACAGTTGTAGACGATGGTCGCAAGAATAAAATAGGACGGGACCTGATAAACAGCCTTGGGCTCTGAGTTGTGCATCAACCATCAAAAAGTGGTAAATCCGTTAAAACTATACAGAATTCTACATGCAAATATAATCATTTATCGCGTCGCAATTTCTGGAAATGTTTTCTCGAATTGGATTATCAAAGACAAATATCGTTAAACCAAAGGATCGTCATAAGTACACAGCAAAGCATCAAAAAGTCCCCGCGTTCCAATTAAATTACAAACTAGAGCTACTGATGAACTGAACAGATTGCGAAAGGTTGGCCAGATTGAGAAATTAACAAGGTGCACGGATAAAAAAATCATTTCTCCAATCATTATTCCAGTAAAGAAACATCATTCAAAACAACTAGCAATAGATTCTAAAGTTCTAAATAACTCCATTCCTAACTATATATACTAAATGTCTAATATATAAATGTTAATCGATTCAGTCTGACATCATATTACGGGAAAATAAAACGGTAAACGAAACATTTTTTCAACCACAGATCTAATATATGCATACAGTCAATAACAATTACATAAAGATAGCAAAAGACTGCAATTTTAAAATTAATTGTGGGGAATCAACGGAAATCCATAGATTTAAAACTGGATTCTATGGTCTAACTGATATGCCTGCAGATTTTCCAGAAAGCAATTATTATTAGACTTATATTTCTCCAAAATACAATTTTTTAGATGACATTATAAAAGTCAGCACGAGATCAGAATCCGAACACTATAATTATGTCAACAATTCTTGAAAAATATAAATCAGGACAATTTGCGCATCAACTTACAAAAATATGATTTTTATGAGTTAGAACTAGAATGAATTGAATATAAATTCACTCAAATAAGTATTTCTGACAGTTGTAGACGATAATCCCAAGACTAAAATAGGACGGGACCTGATAAAGAGCCTTGGGCTCTGAGTTGTTCATCAACCATCAAAATGGGGTATATCCGTTAAAACTATACAGAAGTCTACAAGCAAATATATTCAATAATCGCGTCGCCATTTCCCGAAATGGTTTCACAAATTGGATTATCAAAGACAAATATTGTTAAACCAAAGTTTCATCATAATTACACAGCAAAGCATCAAAAAACTTCCCGCGTTCCAATTAATTTACAACCTAGAGCTACTCATGAACTGAATCGGTTGCAAAAAGAGTGCCAGATCGAGAAACTAACAAGGTGCTCTGACAAAAAAATCGATTCTCCAATCATGATTACAGTAAAGAAAGATCTTTCAAAAGAACTAGCATTAGTTTTTTCAGTCTTAACTTAATCAATTCCTAATTATCAATACCAAATGCCTCACATATAAGTGCTAATCGATTCAATCTCATATCATCCAACAGAAACATAAAATAGTCAACAAGAAAAATTTTCAACCAAAGATCTAAAAAATGCATGCAGTCAAATACAGTTACATAATGGTACAGCAAAACAGGGCAATTTTAAGATTATTTGTGGGGAATCAACTTTAACCTATACATTTAAAACTGGATTCTATGGTCTAACTCATATGCCAGCAGAATCTTCAGGGGGCAATGGATTAAACACATATAGGTGTCCAAAATACATTTTGTTCGTTAGATGACATTATACAAGTCAGCTCTGGATCAGAATCCGAATAAATTAATTATGTCACCAAGTTCTTGAAAAAGTTAAACAAGGACAGTTTGCGAATCAACTTGCAAAAATGTGATTTTGATGAGTCAGAAATAGAATGACTTGGATATAAATTCACTCAGACAAGTTATTCTCACAGTTGTAGACGATGGTCGCAAGAATAAAGTAGGACGGGACCTAATAAACAGCCTTGGGCTCTGAGTTGTGCATCAAACATCAAAAAGTGGTAAATCCGTTAAAACTATACAGAAGTCTACTTGCAAATATAGTCATTTATCGTGTCGCAATTTCTGGAAATTGTTTCAAGAATTGGATTATCAAAGACAAATATTGTTAAACCAAAGGTTCATCATAAGTACACAGCAAAGCATCAAAAAGTCCCCGCGTTCCAATTAAATTACAAACTAGAGCTACTGATGAACTGAACAGATAGCGAAAGGAGGGCCAGATTGAGAAATTAACAAGGTGCACGGATAAAAAAATCATTTCTCCAATCATTATTACAGTAAAGAAAAATCATTCAAAACAACTAGCATTAGATTCTAAAGTTCTAAATAACGCAATTCCTAACTATATATACTAAATGTCTAACATAAAAATGTTAATCGATTCAGTCTGACATCATATAACGGAAAAACAAAACGGTAAAGGAAACAATATTTCAACCAGAAATCTAAAATATGCATAAAGTCAAATACAATTACATAGAGATAACAAAACACAGCAATTTTAACATTATTTGTGGGAAATCAACAGGAATCCGTAGATTTAAAACTGGATTCTATGGTCTAACTGATATGCCAGCAGAATTTGCAGAAAGCAATAAATTATACATTTATATTTCTCCAAAATACCTTTTATTAGAGGACATTAGAAAAGTCAGCAACAGATCAGAGTCCAAACACTATAATTATGTCAACAAATTCTTGAAAAAGATAAATGAGGACAATTTGTGCATCAACTTACAAAAATCTGATTTTGATTAGTCAGAACAAGAATGAATTAAATATAAATTCACTCAAATAAGTATTTCTCACAGTTGTAGACGATGGTCGCAAGAATAAAAGAGGACGCGACCTAATAAACAGCCTTGGGCTCTGAGTAGTGCATCAACCATCAAAAAGTGGTAAATCCGTTAAAACTATACAGAAGTCTACTTGCAAATATAGTCATTTATCGTGTCGCAATTTCTGGAAATTGTTTCACGAATTGGATTATCAAAGACAAATATCGTTAAACCAAAGGTTCATCATAAGTACACAGCAAAGCATCAAAAAGTCCCCGCGTTCCAATTAAATTACAAACTAGAGCTACTGATGAACTGAACAGATAGCGAAAGGAGGGCCAGATTGAGAAATTAACAAGGTGCACGGATAAAAAAATCATTTCTCCAATCATTATTACAGTAAAGAAAAATCATTCAAAACAAATAGCATTAGATTCTAAAGTTCTAAATAACTCAATTCCTAACTATATATCCTAAATGTCTAACATATAAATGTTAATCGATTCAGTCTGACATCATCTAACGGGAAAATAAAACAGTAAACGAAACATTTTTTCAGCCACAGATCTAAGATATGCACACAGTCAATAACAATTACATAAAGATAGCAAAACACTGCAATTATAAAATTATTTTTTGTGGGGAATCAGCAGGAGTCCATAGATTTAAAACTGTATTCTATGGTCTAACTGATATGCCTGCAGGTTTTCCAGAAATCAATTAATATTAGACTTATATTTCTCCAAAATACAATTTTTTAGATGACATTCAAAAAGTCAGCACGAGATCAGAATCCGATCACTAAAATTATGTCAACAATTCTTGAAAAAGATAAATGAGGACAATTTACGCATCAACTTACAAAAATATGATTTTGATGAGTTAGAACTAGAATGAATTGAATATAAATTCACTCAAATAAGTATTTCTCACAGTTGTAGACGATAGTCCAAAGAATAAAATAGGACGGGACCTGATAAAGAGCCTTGGGCTCTGAGTTGTTCATCAACCATTAAAATGTGGTAAATCCGTTAAAACTATACAGAAGTCTACAAGCAAATATAATCAGTAATCGCGTCGCAATTTCCCGAAATGATTTCACAAATTGGATTATCAAAGTCAAATATCGTTAAACCAAAGTTTCATCATAAGTACACAGCAAAGCACCAAAAAACTTCCCGCGTTCCAATTAATTTACAACCTAGAGCTACTGATGAACTGAACCGGTTGCAAAAAGGGGGCCAGATCGAGAAACTAACAAGTGCTCTGACAAAAAATCATTTCTCCAATCATGATTACCGTAAAGAAAGATCTTTCAAAAGAACTACCAAATGCCTCACATATAAGTGCTAATCGATTCAATCTCATATCATCCAACAGAAACACAAAATTGTCAACAAGAAAATTTTTCAACCAAAGATCTAAAAAATGCATGCAGTCAAATACAGTTACATAATGGTACAGCAAAACAGGGCAATTTTAAGATTATTTGTGGGGAATCAACATTAACCTATACATTTAAAACTGGATTCTATGGTCTAACTCATATGCCAGCAGAATCTTCAGGGGGCAATGGATTAAACACATATAGGTGTCCAAAATACATTTTGTTCGTTAGATGACATTATACAAGTCAGCTCTGGATTAGAATCCGAATAAATTAATTATGTCACCAAGTTCTTGAAAAAGTTAAACAAGGACAGTTTGCGAATCAACTTGCAAAAATGTGATTTTGATGAGTCAGAAATAGAATGACTTGGATATAAATTCACTCAAACAGGTATTTCTCACAGTTGTAGACGATGATCACAAGAATAACATATGACGAGATGGCTCTCAGTTTTGCAACAACCAACACAAGGGGTAAGTCCTTTAAAACTATACACGCATGCAGTTCCACTTGAAAACATAATCAGGCAATCGCGTTGCAATTTCCTGAAGTGGTTGCACGAATCAGATTTTCAAAAACACATATCGCTACAACACAGTTTTATCACAAATACACAGCAAAGAATTAAAAAGTCCACGCGTTCAGATTAAATTACAACCTACTGATGAACTTAACAGATTGCGAAAAAGGGGCCATATGGAGAATCTAACAAGGTGCTCTGACAAAATTTCATTTCTCCAATCGTGATAACAGTAAAGAAAGAGCATTCAAACAACTAGCATTAGATTATAAAGTTTTAAAAAAGTCGATTCCTAATTATAAATACCAAATGACCAACATATAAATTCTAATCGATTCAATTTCATATCATCTAACAGAAACATGGAACGGTCAACAACAAAAATTTTCAATTACCGATCTAAACAATGCAAAAAGTCAATTACAATTACTTGAAGATACAGCAAAGCACTGCGATTTTAACATTATTTGTGGATAATCAACAGGAACCTATACATTTAAAACAGGATTCTCTGGTCTAAGTGATACACCATCAGTATGTTCCGAAAGCAAGGGATTATACATTTATAGGTCTCCAAAAAACATTTTGGTCCTTAGATGATAATTTAAATGTCAGCTCTGGATCAGAATCCGAATGCAATAAATATGTCACCAAGTTCCTGAAAAAGTTAATTGATGACAATTTGCGCATCAACTTACAAAAAAGTGATTTTAACGAGTCAGAACTAGAATGGCATAGCTATAAACTCACTCAAACAAATATTTCTCACAGTTGTAGACGACTGTCACAAGAATGTCATGGGAAGAAACGTGCTCAGCAGCCTAGGGCTCTCAGTTGCGCATCAACTTAAAAAAAAGTGATTTCGATGAGTCAGAACAAGAATGACCTAAATATAAACTCACTCAGAACAAATATTTCTCACAGTTGTAGACGATGGTCATATGAATGTCATAGGACGTAACGTGCTCAACAGCCAAGGGCTCTCAGTTGTACAACAACCATCAAAAGGGTTAAATCCGTTGAAATTATACAAAAATCTACATGCAAATGCATTCTGACAATCGCGCAGCATTTTCCTGAAATAGTTTCACGAATAGGATTATCAAAGACACATAACGCTAAAACATAGTTTTATCATAAGTACACAGCAAAGCATCAAAAAACTTCCCGCATTCCAATTAATTTACAACCTAGAGCTACTGATGAACTGAACCGGTTGCAAAAAGGGGCCATATCGAGAATCTAACAAGGTGCTCTGACAAAATTTCATTTCTCCAATCGTGATAACAGTAAAGAAAGAGCATTCAAACAACTAGCATTAGATTGTAAAGTTTTAAAAAAGTCAATTCCTAATAATAAATACCCAATGACCAACATATAAATTCTAATCGATTCAATATCACATCATCTAACAGAAACATGGAACGGTCAACAACAAAGTTTTTCAACTACCGATCTAAACAATGCAAAGTGTCAATTACAATTACATGAAGATACAGCAAATACATGAAGATACAGCAAATACTTGAAGATACAGCAAATACCAAATGACTAACATATAATTTCTAATCGATTCAATTTTACATCATCAAACAGAAACATAAACGGTCTACAAGGAAAATTTTTGAACTATCGATTTAAACTATGCATAGAGTCAATTACAATTACATAAAGATACAGCAAAAGCATTGCAATTTTAACATTATTTGTGGATAATCAACAGGAACCTACACATTTAAAACAGGATTCTCTGGTCTAAGTGATACACCATCAGTATGTTCCGAACGCAAGGGATTATACGCTTATAAGTCTACAAAAAACATGTTGGTCCTTCGATGACAATTTAAAAGTCAGCTCTGGAGTCCGAACTAGAATGGCATAGCTATAAACTCACTCAAACAAATATTTCTCACAGTTGTAGACGACTATCATAAGAATGTCATAGGACGGAACGTGCTCAGCAGCCAAGGGCTCTCAGTTGTACAACAACCATCAAAAGGGTTAAATCGGTTGAAATTATACAAAAATCTACAAGCAAATGAATTCTGACAATCGCGTAGCGTTTTCTTGAAATAGTTTCACGAATAGGACTGTCAAAGACACATAACGTTAAAACATAGTTTTATCATAAGTACACAGCAAAGCATCACAAAAATCCACGTGTTCCAATTTAATTATAGTCGAGAGCAACTGATGAACTGAACAGATTACGAAAAAAATGCCATATAGAGAAACTAACAAGGAGACCTGACAAAAATTTTGTTTCTCTAATCGTGATAACAGTAAAGAAAGAGCAGTCAAACAACTAGTATTAGATTCAAAAGTCAAAAATAAATCAATTCTAAGTAATAAATACCAAATGACTAACATATAAATGCTAATCGATTCAATTTTACATCATCAAACGGAAACATAAACGGTCTACAAGGAACATTTTTCAACATTCGATTTAAACTATGCATAGAGTCAATTACAAATACATAACGATACAGCAAAGCATTGCAATTTTAACATTATTTGTGGATAATCAACAGGAACCTATACATTTAAAACAGGATTCTCTGGTCTAAGTGATACACCATCAGTATGTTCCGAACGCAAGGGATTATACACTTATAAGTCTACAAAAAACATGTTGGTCCTTCGATGACAATTTAAAAGTCAGCTCTGGAGTCAGAACTAGAATGACCTAGATATAAACTCACTCAAAACAAATATTTCTCACAGTTGCAGACGACTGTCATAAGAATGTGATAGGACGAAACGTGCTCAGCAGCGAAGGAATCTCAGTTGTAGAACAACCATCAAAAGGGTTAAATCCGTTGAAATTATACAAAAATCTACATGCAAATGAATTCTGACAATCGCGTAGCATTTTCCTGAAATAGTTTCACGAAAAGGACTATCAAAGACACATAACGTTAAAACATAGTTTTATCATAAGTACACAGCAAAGCATCAAAAAAGTCCACGCTTTCCAATTTAATTATAGCCGAGAGCAATTGATGAACTGAACAGATTACGAAAAAAAGTCCATATTGAGAAACTAACAGGGTGCTCTGACAAAAATTTTGTTTTCTCTAATCGTGATAACAGTAAAGAAAGAGCAGTCAAAGCAACTAGTATTAGATTCAAAAGTCATAAATAAATCAATTTCTAATTATAAATACCAAATGACTAACATATAAATGCTAATCGATTCAATTTTACATCATCAAACAGAAACATAAACGGTCTACAAGAAAAATTTTTGAACTATCGATTTAAACTATGCATAGAGTCAATTACAATTACATAAAGATACAGCAAAAGCATTGCAATTTTAACATTATTTGTGGATAATCAACAGGAACCTATACATTTAAAACAGGATTCTCTGGTCTAAGTGATACACCATCAGTATGTTCCGAACGCAAGGGATTATACACTTATAAGTCTACAAAAAACATGTTGGTCCTTCGATGACAATTTAAAAGTCAGCTCTGGATCAGAATCCGAATGCAATAAATATGTCACCAAGTTCCTGAAAAAGTTAATTGATGACAATTTGCGCATCAACTTACAAAAAAGTGATTTTAACGAGTCAGGACTAGAATGACCTAGATATAAACTCACTAAAAACAAATATTTCTCACAGTTGTAGACGATGGTCACAAGAATGACATAGGATGAAACGTGCTCAGCAGTCATGGGTTCTCAGTTGTACAACAACCATCAAAGGGTTAAATCCGTTGAAATCTACATGCAAATGAATTCTGACAATCGCGTAGCATTTTCCTGAAATGGTTTCATGAAAAATACTATCCAAGACACACAAGTGCTAATCGATTCAATCTCATATCATCCAACAGAAAAATAATATTGTCAACAAGAAAATTTTTCAACCAAAGATCTAAAATATGCATACAGTCAAATATAGTTACGTAAAGGTACAGCAAAACAGGGCAGTTTTAAGATTATTTGTGGGGAATCAACATTAGCCTATACATTTAAAACTGGATTCTATGGTCTAACTCATACGCCAGCAGAATCTTCAGGAGGCAATGGATTAAACACATATAGGTGTCAAAAATATTTTTTGTTCGTTAGATGACATTATACAAATCAGCTCTGGATCAGAATCCGAATAAATTAATTATGTCACCAAGTTCTTAAAAAAGTTAAACAAGGACAGTTTGCGAATCAACTTGCAAAAATGTGATTTTGATGAGTCAGAAATAGAATGACTTGGATATAAATTCACTCAAACAGGTATTTCTCACAGTTGTAGACGATGATCACAAGAAAAACATATGACGAGACCTCTTCAACAGTTTGGGGCTCTCAGTTTTGCAACAACCAACACAAGGGGTAAGTCCTTTAAAACTATACACGCATGCAGTTCCACTTGAAAACATAATCAGGCAATCGCGTTGCAATTTCCTGAAGTGGTTGCACGAATCAGATTTTCAAAAACACATATCGCTACAACACAGTTTTATCACAAATACACAGCAAAGAATTAAAAAGTCCACGCGTTCAGATTAAATTACAAACTACTGATGAACTTAACAGATTGCGAAAACTGTCAAAAGAATGTGAAAGGACGAAACGTGCTCAGCAGCCAAGGAATCTCAGTTGTAGAACAACCGTCAAAAGGGTTAAATCCGTTGAAATTATACAAAAATCTACATGCAAATGAATTCTGACAATCGCGTAGCATTTTCCTGAAATAGTTTCACGAAAAGGACTATCAAAGACACATAACGTTAAAACATAGTTTTATCATAAGTACACAGCAAAGCATCAAAAAGTCCACGCTTTCCAATTTAATTATAGCCGAGAGCAATTGATGAACTGAACAGATTACGAAAAAAAGTCCATATTGAGAAACTAACAAGGTGCTCTGACAAAAATTTCTTTTCTCTAATCGTGATAACAGTAAAGAAAGAGCAGTCGAAGCAACTAGTATTAGATTCAAAAGTCATAAATAAATCAATTTCTAATTATAAATACCAAATGACTAACATATAAATGCTAATCGATTCAATTTTACATCATCAAACAGAAACATAAACGGTCTACAAGAAAAATTTTTGAACTATCGATTTAAACTATGCATAGAGTCAATTACAATTACATAAAGATACAGCAAAAGCATTGCAATTTTAACATTATTTGTGGATAATCAACAGGAACCTATACATTTAAAACAGGATTCTCTGGTCTAAGTGACACACCATCAGTATGTTCCGAACGCAAGGGATTATACACTTATAAGTCTACAAAAAACATGTTGGTCCTTCGATGACAATTTAAAAGTCAGCTCTGGATCAGAATCCGAATGCAATAATTATGTCACCAAGTTCCTGAAAAAGTTAATTGATGACAATTTGCGCATCAACTTACAAAAAAAGTGATTTTAACGAGTCAGAACTAGAATGACCTAGATATAAACTCACTAAAAACAAAAATTTCTCACAGTTGTAGACGATGGTCACAAGAATGACATAGGATGGAACGTGCTCAGCAGTCATGGGTTCTCAGTTGTACAACAACCATCAAAGGGTTAAATCCGTTGAAATCTACATGCAAATGAATTCTGACAACCGCGTAGCATTTTCTTGAAATGGTTTCATGAAAAATACTATCCAAGACACACAAGTGCTAATCGATTCAATCTCATATCATCCAACAGAAAAATAAAATTGTCAACAAGAAAATTTTTCAACCAAAGATCTATAATATGCATACAGTCAAATATAGTTACGTAAAGGTACAGCAAAACAGGGCAATTTTAAGATTATTTGTGGGGAATCAACATTAACCTATACATTTAAAACTGGATTCTATGGTCTAACTCATATGCCAGCAGAATCTTCAGGAGGCAATGGATTAAACACATATAGGTGTCAAAAATATTTTTTGTTCGTTAGATGACATTATACAAGTCAGCTCTGGATCAGAATCCGAATAAATTAATTATGTCACCAAGTTCTTGAAAAAGTTAAACAAGGACAGTTTGCAAATCAACTTGCAAAAATGTGATTTTGATGAGTCAGAAATAGAATGACTTGGATATAAATTCACTCAAACAGGTATTTCTCACAGTTGTAGACGATGATCACAAGAATAACATATGACGAGACCTCTTCAACAGTTTGGGGCTCTCAGTTTTGCAACAACCAACACAAGGCTTAAGTCCTTTAAAACTATACACGCATGCAGTTCCACTTGAAAACATAATCAGGCAACCGCGTTGCAATTTCCTGAAGTGGTTGCACGAATCAGATTTTCAAAAACACATATCGCTACAACACAGTTTTATCACAAATACACAGCAAAGAATTAAAAAGTCCACGCGTTCAGATTAAATTACAACCTACTGATGAACTTAACAGATTGCGAAAAAGGGGCCATATGGAGAATCTAACAAGGTGCTCTGACAAAATTTCATTTCTCCAATCGTGATAACAGTAAAGAAAGAGCATTCAAACAACTAGCATTAGATTATAAAGCTTTAAAAAAGTCGATTCCTAATTATAAATACCAAATGACCAACATATAAATTCTAATCGATTCAATTTCATATCATCTAACAGAAACATGGAACGGTCAACAACAAAAATTTTCAATTACCGATCTAAGCAATGCAAAAAGTCAATTACAATTACTTGAAGATACAGCAAAGCACTGCGATTTTAACATTATTTGTGGATAATCAACAGGAACCTATACATTTAAAACAGGATTCTCTGGTCTAAGTGATACACCATCAGTATGTTCCGAAAGCAAGGGATTATACATTTATAGGTCTCCAAAAAACATTTTGGTCCTTAGATGATAATTTAAATGTCAGCTCTGGATCAGAATCCGAATGTCACCAAGTTCCTGAAAAAGTTAATTGACCACAATTTTCGCATCAACTTACAAAAAAGTGATTTCGATGAGTCAGAACTAGAATGGCATAGCTATAAACTCACTCAAACAAATATTTCTCACAGTTGTAGACGACTGTCACAAGAATGTCATGGGAAGGAACGTGCTCAGCAGCCAAGGGCTCTCAGTTGCGCATCAACTTAAAAAAAGTGATTTCGACGAGTCAGAACAAGAATGACCTAAAAATAAACTCACTCAGAACAAATATTTCTCACAGTTGTAGACGATGGTCATATGAATGTCATAGGACGTAACGTGCTCAGCAGCCAAGGGCTCTCAGTTGTACAACAACCATCAAAAGGGTTAAATCCGTTGAAATTATACGAAAATCTACATGCAAATGCATTCTGGCAATCGAGCAGCATTTTCCTGAAATAGTTTCACGAATAGGATTATCAAAGACACATAACGCTAAAACATAGTTTTATCATAAGTACACAGCAAAGCATCAAAAAAGTCCACGCGTTCCAATTCAATTATAGCCGAGAGCAACTGATGAACTGAACAGATTACGAAAAAAAGTCCATATCGAGAAACTAAAAAGGTCTCTGACAAAAAAATCATTTCTCTAATCAAGATAACAGTAAAGAAAGAGCAGTCAAAGCAACTAGTATTAGATTCAAAACTCATAGAAAAATCAATTCCCAATTATAAATACCAACTGACTACTATAAAAATGCTAATCGATCCAATTTTACGTCATCAAACAGAAACATAAACGGTCTACAAGGAAAATTTTTCAACTATCGATTTAAACTATGCATAGAGTCAATTACAATTACAAAAAGATACAGCAAAGCAGTGGAATTTTAACATTATTTGTGGGTAATCACCAGGAACCTATACATTTATAATTGGATTCTCTGTTCTAAGTGATACACCATCAGTATGTTCCGAAAACAAGGGATTATGCACTTAAAGGTCTCCAAAAAACATTTTGGTCCTTAGATGATAATTTAAAAGTCAACTCTGGGTCAGAATCCGAATGCAATAATTATGTCACCAAGTTACTGAAAAAGCTAATTGATGACAATTTGCGCATCAACTTACACAAAAGCGATTTTGACGAGTCAGACGAAGAATGACTTAGATATAAACACACTCAAAAAATATTTCTCACTGTTGTAGACGATGGTCACAAGAATGACATAGGATGGAACGTGCTCAGCAGTCATGGGTTCTCAATTGTACAACAACAATTAAAAGGGTTAATTCCTTTGAAATCTACATGCAAATGAATTCTGACAGTCGCGTAGCATTTTCCTCAAATAGTTTTACGAATAAGATCATCACAGACACATATCCTTAATACATATACTTATCATAAGTGCACAGCAAAGCATCAAAAAAATCTACGCGTTCCAATTTAATCACAACCTAGAGCAACCGAAGAGCTGAACAGATGGCGAAAGAGGGCCATATCAAATAACTAACAAAGTGTTCTGACAAAAATTTCTTTTCTCCCATCGTGATTACAGGACAGAAAGAGCAATCAAAACAATTAGCATCAGTTTCTAAAGTATTAAATAAATCTATTACAAAATATAAAAACCAAATGTCTAACTGATATCATTAAATATCATTAAACAACAAATACTAATCAATTCAATCTCACATCATCTAACGAAAACAAAAAACGGTCAACAGGAAAATTTTTCAACCATAGATCTAGAAGAGGCATAGAGTTAATTACATTTACATAAAGATACAGCATTGCACTTCAATTATAACATTATTTGTGGGGAATCACCAGGAATCTATACAATTAAAATTGCATTCTCTGGTCTAAGTGATATACCATCAGTATGTTCAGAAAGCAAAGGATTATACACTTATAGATCTCCAAAAAACATTTTGGTCCTTAGATGACAATTTAAAATTCAACTCAGCGTCAGAATCCGACTAAAATAATTATGTCACCAAGTTCCTGAAAAAAATAATTGATGACAATTTGCGCATCAACTTACAAAAAAGTGATTTTGACGAGTCAGAACTAGAATGACCTAGATATAAACTTACTCAAAACAAATATTTCTCACAGTTGTAGACGATGGTCACAAGAATGACATAGGACGGAACGTGCTCAGTAGTTATGGGCTCTCAGTTGTACAGCCGCCATCAAAAGGTTAAATCCGTTGAAATCTACATGCAAATGAATTCTGACAATCGCCTAGCATTTTCCTGAAATAGTTTCACGAATAGGATTATTAAAGACACATATCATTAAAAGATAGCTTTATCATAAGTACACAGCAAATCATCAAAAAAATCTACGCGTTCCAATTTAATTACAACCTAGAGCAACCGATGAGCTGAACAGATTGCAAAAAGAGGGTCATATCAAGCAACTAAAATGGTGCTCTAACAATTTTTTTTCTCCAATCGTGATTAAGGGACAGAAAGAACATTGAAAACAACTAGCATCAGATTCTAAGGTCTTAAATAAATCAATTACAAATTATAAATATCAAATGTGTAACTGATATCATTAAATATGGTTAAAAAACTAAAAGCTAATCGATTCAATCTCACATCATCTAACAAAAACAAAGAATTGTCAAAAAGAAAATTTTGGAACCATAGATCAAAAATATGCATACAGTCAATTACAATTACATAAAGATACAGCAAAACACTGCCATTTTAACAATACTTGTGTGGAATCAACATTAACCTATACATTTAAAACTGGATTCTATGGTCTAACTCATATGCCAGCAGAATCTTCAGAAGGCAATGGATTATACATATATAGGTGTCCAAAATACATTTTGTTCCTTAGATGACATCATAAATGTCAGCTCCGGATCAGAATTCGAATACATTAGTTATGTCACTAGGTTCTTGAAAAAGATAAATGAGGACAATTTGCTCATCAACTTGCAAAAATGTGATTTTGACGAGTTAGAACTAGAATGACTTGGATATAGATTTACTCAAACAAGTACTCAGCACAATTTTAGACGATGGTCGCAAGAATAAAAAAAACGGGACCTGTTCAACAGCCTTGGGCTCTCAGTTCTGCAACAACTATCAAAAAGGGGTAAATCCGTTTAATCTATAGAATTTTAAATGCAAATATAATCAGGTAATCGCGTCGCAATTTCCTGAATCGGTTTCACGGATCGAATTATCAAAGACATATCGTTAAATCATAGTTTTATCATAATTACACAGCAAAGCATCAACAAAATTCACGCGTCCCAATTATTTTACAACCTAGAGCTATTGATGAACCGAACATATTGCGAAAAAAGGGCCATACCGAGAATCTGACAAAGTGCTCCGACAAAAAATTCAATTCTCCAATTGTGATTTCGGTAAAGAAAGATCAATAAAAACAACTGGCATTAGATTCTTAAGTCTTAAAAAAACGATTCCATTTAAAAATACCAAATGTGTAACATATAAAAGCTAATCGATTGAATCTCACATCATCTAACACAGACATAGACCGGTCAACAAGCATATTTCTCATCCATGAATCTAAAATATACATACAGTCAATTAAAATTACATAAAGATACAGCAAAACACTGCAATTTTAACACTATTTGTGGGGATCCAACAGGAACCTATCGATTTAAAACTGGATTCTATGGTCTAACTTATACGACAGCAGAATTTCCAGAAAACAACGAATTATACACTTATAGTTCTACAAAAAACATTTTATTTTTTAGATGACATTACGAAAGTCAGCACCGGATCATAATCCGAACACATTAATTATGTCACCAAATGATTGAAAAAGCATTTGGCACAACCTTTTCACCCACTTCGACCACAACAAGAAAATCTAATAATTTCTATTGAAGTGAAAAACACAATAAACAATTTAATGCAATCAAAAAGAAAATCGCTCAAAGTACCGGATTTTGTCATAAAGATTCTCAATTAGATGTTACAGTAAAATGAAATGCTTCAAGGTGTTGTCTTGGTGCGCCATTAGAACAAAACACATCGGATTGGTGAAAACCAATTGCATTTTCTTCTTGTTCTCTAAACACTACCGAAGAACGTTACAGGTTAATGAGTTAGAGTTGTTGGGAAATATATGGTCTATCGACTACTTCAAATATTACCTGTACAGCAAAGAATTTACAGAAATGACAGATCGTCGCGTATTTTTTGTCCATACTTGAAAACCATCGATCAAACAAATCTTACAGCAGCAGATTTTCACGGTGGATTGACAGATTACTCCAATATAATTTTAAAATTGAACACATGCCAGGAGCAGAAATAATTCTGTTCGATTATATTTCTCGAAATCCTTTTGCAAAAGCAAAAAAAAGTCTCTACCTATGACGAACATTCTGAAGTGGCAACTATCTCAAAAATTGTACAATCATTTAAACAGGTCATTAAAATTGAATATCTAGTCTTACAAAAATTCAGCAACATTTTACAACGCAACTTCCTCATTCAAAACACAAACATTTTGCACCAAATTGTCCAGTTACTACAGGCCGCAAAATGGACTTTAAAAAAAAGCCAACAGTACAGCAATTATCATCATCAAAGCATTCACTGTCAGTTGCGAAGCAATTAACCCCTTCCAACAATCGCATTACGCACAACTCAAATACAAAAACTGCATCGCAATTGCCACTACTTATTAAGTCTTCAAAAAAATCACTTTTCTTTATCAAATTTAGTAAAAATGCCTTGCAAAAGCTGAACGGTAGAGAAAGTGAATAATTTGAAAAATTTATCCTTTTCCACCAAATATCCAAATTAAGCTCAAAAACTTTCCAAATTCACCTCGTTTTTTGCCCATAACTCTTTCGACAATAACTATATTGGAATCATCAAAAAAATGGAATCTTTAATAATTGGAATCATCAAAACCGAAAGTGCCTTGAGGAAAGTAATCAAAAATCTCAACTACCACACAAACTCGGGTCACATTTTCTGATAACTCACATACTAATACAGCTGCTGCGAGCAACAACACTCCACTACTGACACTACGCCATCAACTAACACCCTCGATGCCGCAGAAGACCAACACCTCACAGAGACCATAAAGAGGATTGTTAGTTAAAAGCTTCTTGCAATACTAAACGGAAACAATGCCACATTGAAATAAGTCATGGACTGCGTGCTGCGCCGTGCTGGAGGATATACATCCAAGCAAATATACAAAAACTAGAAACGCTCCCGGACCCAGGCAGTTTTGCGATGCTTTCGTTAGCGCAAAAAAATCTGGAGGTTATACATCCACCGCGATATCTTAGCCAAAGCTAGTGAATGCAAAGCTTGCACCAATAATGGTAAGAAATTGCAAGCAGTGATTCCGCATAGAAAATTGTCACCCTTAACTAATTGTAAAAGATCAAACGAAGAAAAACAAATAAACTTGGGCGAGCCTATTCGACGAAAAAAGAATAGAACAATACTCTATAACAGCCATTGACAGGTATTCTAAATACCCTACAACAAAATGAAAAAGAATGCATCCAGTCCAACTGTCATTATAAGTCTCAATATATATATATATATATATATATATATATATATATATATATAAATATATATATATATATATATATATATATATATATATGTATAGATAAAATTATATATATATAATTCAGGATCTATTCGACGAGTTTCAGGATCTATTCGACTAGACCAAACTAGGCGTTTGACAGCAAAACGATCTAAAGAATATTGCACACAAAATAAATTTAAACCTATTTATGCCCGAGCAAAATAGCTTAGGGCAATCGGACTAGTTGAACTTCCTATTCAAACAGTAAAAGGACAATTATCCTGCGTGACATCTCATCTAAACAAAAAGATTTTTTTTAACATGCAGTACAAGCAATTACACAAAAACTAAGAACAACCAAACAAAGAACAACATTTTAAAGTCATTTGGGGGACACTTTGGTAGAAAATGTATTACAGCAGCCTGTAATATTACAGCTAAAGCAGACAGTAAGCGCACTAGTTAAAATAAATTAATTAAAAATTATTTAGACGACGATACGTTACCTGGACGTTCGTTTCTAACAAACAAACAGTGGGTGGTTATGGACATGTGTAGTGAACTAGAAATCAAGAGGGTCATGTGCGCCGGTAAAGCAAAAGCAAGCAAGAGAAATGCAGGACAACGAGAACAAGTTAATTTGGTCAGAAGGAGTTTATCACCCAATACCACGAACGAAAAGGAGCGTCCAAGTAAAGATCGCCAGAAAAGTTCACGCAAACAAGCGTCAGATATGACATTTAGACAATTTATATGAAGTACTCGCGCCTGGTAGTACTGATGGTGCAATTAACCAGCATAACTAAAGAACCCAACAAACCCGAAGTTCCAGTCAGAAACTCAAATATTGCAAAATTTGTGCCAAAACACAAGTGATCCTTCGCTTTAGGCCAATATGCGGAAAGATCTCCTCCAAAAGTCAACGAGATAGCGCTCGAAGAAAAGATACCGAACCATAAGAAATATTTATTGAGAAAAAATTTTGCCAGCAAGAAATTCAAAAGATCAAAAAAACAGGCCGACGACGTCAGCATTATAACTCTCGCCCGCTCCTCTTTTTCTACCACCATCATACTCGCACAAGCATTAAAAATGCGGATCCCTAAAAGGAACCCCAAGTACAATAAAGCGTTCAAGGATACTCCTGATTTAACGCAAATCCTCCATTTTAGTTCCAATCAGCCAATGGCCGCACTACCAACACAACCGACAACTTCGTCGTCATCCGCGCCGCAACTGACTCCTACTTTGCGAAAAAGCAAAAGATTGACCTCCAAAAGCAATACTTCACTTCTGATTCAGAGTCGTCGTCTGTTAGATAAAGCAAACGACAGAATAAGAAACCTACCAACAGAAAATCACAAAGTTAAGAAACAGAGACTATCCTAAAATACACACGGGTAGGATAAAGGGGAAAATATCCCATACCGTATTTAGTTTTTTTTTAATCTTCATTTTAATTAAGTTCATAGTTTTGATCTTCATTAAATTTGTTAATTTTAGTAAAGAAGAGACTCTGTATTCCTGTCGTAAACATTTTGAAGTTTCTGCTGTTTCGCGTAATCAACATATGGCCACTTTCATTTCCTTTTGTGGTTTAATTTGTAAACACTTTCATTCTCTCTTTCACTGCTAAATTTCAGATCTTATTTAGACGTTGGCAATCGCTCTTAAAAATAGAAAACGGAAATCTAACTAGTCATTCGCGACGTGAATTCCAACTACACTTTTAGAAATCTTAGAATCGCTTAAGCATAAGTATCAAACGCAACGCAGAACCCATCTCCAATTGTATCAACAGCATTCGCAACGCAATTGCACCAAACAGTTAGTCAATCAGCATAACACAACTAATCAGAGATTGGGGTTCACTTCGTTTCGATCCAATTGAGAGGTTTTAAACAGATTGCGGAAATTATACACTGTACCGCTTTAATTGTTCTCAAACAATTTCCGCAAAAGTGTTGTCCGTTCTTTCCTCTAAATGCAACTTTGTCCAGCTTATGCTTTTCTTGACGGACAAAATAAAAAAACATTGAGTTTTCAGCTTTAGCCAATATGTAAATAAGACGTAGAACGATGTGCTGTGTTATTAAAAAGCTCATCTACCGCAGAGTTGTAAATTAAATAGGATTTTCAAATTTAAATTTTTTGAGGTATTAAATTACTTTCAAGCTGCAAAATATTAACGTATCCGTAGAAATCATGCATTGCAAAACCCGTTTTTCAAAAGGAAAATTTTAAAATTTCAAATATTTATACATAAAATTATTTTTTCCATATTATTTATTGAATTTGTCCCAATTGTATAATATTTCATCTTTGCCCCTTTCTATCGTTTTCTTATTAAAATAGTAGTCTCAATATTAACAGCTGCCAGTTGTTGTCTTGGGAGCCTAAATCAATCTGTTTAGTGGTTTTCATCAAAAATGTTTTACATTTATACTGTTTTCCTTTCTGAAAAAATGTGGTTTATGTCTGTATTTGATTGCTTGTTGTCTTGTCTTCTGTTCTCAATAAAAACAGGCCTTGTTAGATTTCTAATGCAATCTTGGTGGCTTCATTATGTAGGCCTTGAGATATAGCAATATTTCCATTTAATTTCTAAAAGTTTTTCCAGCCGATGATTAGCCGAAGGAAGTAAAATTACTCAATATCAAATGTGTTAGTGAATAGGAGCATTGCATGTTGCTGTGGGCTTTGAATGTCATTTTTACAAAATAGCCAATATCAGATTTCACTGACGAAAACCTCAAATTTTCTCTTTAAAAATGGCTTTTAAATAATTACCTCTCATTTGCTTCATCTCAAATGGCTCCGCCTTACATCATACATGAGAGGAAATCTTCCAAAATCCCTTTTAGGGTAATATTGACCAAATGCGGCAATTATAAAAACATAAACGAATGGAAGAAATCTGGGTCTACCTTTTTGTTTATTATTGTAAAAGGTATTTTGTCAACAACTATTTCATGCGATTTTACTAATGTTGCTGCCATTTTGAATGAGGCAACTTATACCTGGCGACGGCCTGCAATAAGCCTCGTCTGGAAGATGGATCATAACTTTCCAAAAAATATTGGACAAAACATTTCGTATTGCTGTTTTTCGCAGCATAAACCATTATACCGTCTTGTTAACGGGCAGCGTTTGAAAAACAAAAAAGTACACTAAAGTTCATTTATATTTTCACAGAGGGGTGATGTTAACGCACAATATAAGCTCAATTACAAAAATTTAATTTTAATCAAAGTGAAATTGTAGAATTTTCCTCTGAAGCGTGTCTACTGGTGCCTGCAGCATCTTCTGGCGGGTATTTCAAACAAACCCATTCTTGTTCATCACAAATAATGTTTCGTTTAAACCAATCAAATGTGAGCTGAGTTTGAATATGGTCTTGTGAAAAGAAAAAGATTCCTTTCTCGTTTGGGTTTAGAATGTAGACTGCATCGTGGGCTCCTTTCTTTTTTAGGGCACCGGGTCCAAACCCAATTTCAGCAATGACGTTTACACAGAGTCGTTTGTTGTATTTAGCCTGAAACACTAGCCAGAGATAGTGCTCTCTTTTACCCAATCCAGATCCAACCGTAATCATGCAAAATTTTGCAAGAATCTCGTAAAATACCTGAGGGAGTCTAACTTGATCATGTTATGTCTTTTTGCAAGGCTTAACAAGACTACCGACTTTTGTAAGATCCTGCAAAATAACCGTGTTTCGTAAAACATTGCAAATAACTATGGCAGTAGAACTGGGGTATTCAGCGGCTATTCAGTATATCTTGGAAGACAGAAAAAAGATACTGTTTCTGCCGGGATAGTTTAATATTAAGATTAGTGCACTGTTGTTCCCACATTTTTTGAATCCGATTTTTTTCTTCAGTCAAATTTTCACTTTTTGTTTATGCATTGTACCGAATAAAGAGAAACATCATTTTGTAGCCCTTAGAAGACACTTTTATTTTTTATTAAAAATCCACAAATTTTTTCGTCCATTGAGAAAGGGGGAGAATTTCTGCGGTGAAGTACTCTGAACACACATCCCATAGTTGGTTTGAATATTTTTTTGAATATTTTATGAAACTTGGGATACTTGAGAGAGCAAAATCAGAAAAACTAATATTCAGAAAAAAAAAGAAAAGGGCTCTTTTCTATTTTCTGTAGATTATTTCTGATATTTCTAAAGTTTTCATTCTTTAAGGTATCAACTGCATTAGAATTGACTGCTAAAGTCTTGTAATTGAAACTCAAATGCATTTCTTGCAAAGTTTCAGCGCACTTCTGCACATTTCAGCGCATAATTATGTAAGGTTTTTGCGCTGAATTTTTAGAAAAATCAGCGCATTTCAGCGCATTTCTTAATTTTCCGAAATTTCTCGACCCGGGATATTGATATCAACGGAAAAAAAATTTCCAAAAATTTCGTGATTTGAGTCGTTAGTTCCTTGGCAAATGAAAAAGATAAAAGCGTCTGCTTCTGAGTTTCAATTAAAAGAATTTAGCAGTCAATTCTAAGCAATAATAAATTTCTAGTAAATACCTTTTGAGTCCAGATATATCGTAAAACTCCGTAAAACTCTCTGCCTTAGTTTTGACAACTTTTCATTTGACATTAGAGTTATTGGAAGTTTTTTAAAGTGTTATTCAAACACATAACAGGTGAAAAAAAGCTTTTTGGGAGGATAAAGACAAACGAAAAAATGTTTTTCTTATCCCAATTTCTATGCCTTTAGCGACTGAAATTACTCTTTGATGATTACGATGTTCATGTTGATTAGTAAAATAATTAGTCGTATTTAATAATGTATGGATCATTGCTGGGAGTCCTTTCAATGTTAAAAATTCAAGTAGAAAAATGTTTTCTTTTTTGGCTGCAAAATATTTTCCAGAACCATTTTCTCCGAGTAAACATGAGCGCCATTTGACCGAGACGTGTTGGTACTTTTCGCTTCATTTTGTTGCTTAATTTTGGAACAGCATCAGAAAAAAACTAATTGAGAAAGAACGACAAAAAAATTCTTTAACACAACTCTATTCTTCTAAAGGAAAGCTTCTATAATTTTTCAGCATACCTCAATTTGATCTAAAAATTGTTCAAACCAGAAAGCATTATTCACCTCAATCCCCCAACTTGAGTTATATGATATTCAAAAACCTTAGGTTTTTTACTAGAAAAATATATAAAAAGCTGCTGTCTGGATTTGAAACGAGAATCTCAAAAAAAGAAGAAAATCTCAATTTTCCTGTAGGTTTTAAAAAACAGAATAATGCAAATATAGAAAACATGAATGAAAAATCACTCGAATTTAACAGTTTGTCTAAAAATTGGATTAACATAAGATTGTACTTCAATTTTTGATTTCGCTTTTTTTGTTAACTTCACATTTTCAGTTG
>NW_027451520.1:0-38662 GCF_964194025.1 Convolutriloba macropyga
TGATATCACTTTTCCAGTTATTTAATTTTTTGTTGAAGAGTTCCAAAATCTCAATTTTAATTTTGAAGAAAAAAGTTGATTATTAATATTTTAAGGAAAGTACGTTGCACTCGTTGATAAAAAAATTTTAAAAAAGAAAAATACAAGTAAACTGCCTGTCCTGAAGAACGTTTTCTCCATTTTTCCAATTTCCATTTCCCTAAATTATTTGAATCGATTGAGAATCGATATAATTTTAATTGCTATAGTTCTTGAAAATTGACAAGAGTAAAGACAAAGAAAATTCAGTTAGAAGTTTGCCAGTGTTTCGTGAAAAGCAAAATGTTTAGTGTCACTTGAAATCTGTTTAAATTGATCATGCCTCCATCAATTATATCATTTATTTGCATTTTAAATTTAACAACTTATGGTCAAGTTGAACACGTTTCATGTGGGACTCAATTTACTGCTTTCGCGTGACCTGAAAATATCCTCATCTCGTCCAGTCTGTTTATCAAATAATCTCATCATCAACTGTTGAACCTCAAACCATTGTTGATTTTTACCAGTAGGAATCCTTTTATGAACGTACCCTGAAAATATCGTTGAGGAATCCGAGTTTCTCAGTCAGAATGATGATGTTGGCGATGAGGAGAGATGCAAACAGGGCCATGAAGAGAACTGAAATCAGAATAAACAACATCCATCAATATAGCAAAATTGCAGAAATAAGCAGAAATAGGCAATAAGCCGAAATTTCAGTTTTCCCTAAATTTTGCGTTTTCAACCTCCTTGTTGTTTCCTCCCCCGATTCTTGTTTGTTTGTAATGATACATGACAGTTAATCTTCAGTAAAAAATCACTAGAGTTCCTACTGTACGTTTATATTAACAAAAATATACAGCTCGCGTTTTCTCTTAACTGAATTAATTCATAATAATGAAGAAATTGACGTTAGAGTGTTTGATATAAAAGTCGGAGCCCATTTTTTGTGGAAACCCAGTGAACAAAAAACTTAAAAACCATTCATGAAAAAATGTCTTCCCTGTGAATAAAACTTTGAGACATTTTTATTTTCATAAATTTTTAAAGATAGTGGTAGGCCATTCCAACACTTGTTGACAGAACGCGTAAAATGGTTGTTTAAGTACCTGTGCGCTGCTATTCTAGCGATTCAATTCTAGACATTTTTTGCCTTGATTGAATAAACGCTTATGCCATGTCTTTGTAGATCGCCAATAGTTACATGACAATGTTACGAAACCAAATTGGCACTTGGTAAAATGGCATTGGGTAAAATGGATTAGGGCAAAATGTCCTGACACTCTTCGGTATAAACATCTTCGGTATAAACACTTATCTTAGTACAACTTTTAAGTCCCACTGTTTATTTTAATGTCCGCCAAAATGGTAAATTTAGGGTAATTTAGTGGGCTGGTACATTATTTGACCGCTAATCTGGGGGGGGGGGGGGGAGTGATACGAAAGACTACTAAAATTGACCCGTACTCTTAGCGCAATACTTCTCAGCAAGGATTGCTGACTTATTCGTTCGATTTAACTAGAAGACCGAACAAAGACGACAAAAAGATTGTACGAAATATTCGGTATGATCGGTTTAACTGTAGTTTTTTTTACGATTAATTTTTTTGAACTGAAAACTGGGTTTCGACAACAGATATTTGTTCAAGACTAACAGTTAGATGTGATAGGTGCCCTGTGTGGGTATCCCTTGGACATGGCAATGGCCACTATAAGGTACTGGAACATGGACACTAAGAAGACAGCTGTGTTCTCGTAACACTCCACGACCTGACCATAGTCATTGTCAGAAGTAGAGGCCTCTTCTCTCGTCATTTTGCGATACCTTTAAAAAGAAAACAATTATCAGTGTAAAAAAGCCGAACCCATTCTCATCAACCCCCCCCCCCCTAAAAAAAAACAAACTTCTACGCTCCCATCGCGCACGTGCTGATTTTCTACAAAGCAACGTGCTGCATACGAACACGATATTTGTAACTGGGGCCACAAAAACACTGTGTGTGTGTGTGTGTGGGGGGGGGGGGGGGGGGAGGGCAGAATAGCAAAAAAAACCATTATTAATTATTGTGAGATAGAACAGCCAAATGTGATATCCTTAAAATTTAAGTATTGTATGTGATTTGATTCATATTGATTAACATGCACAAGTTTAAACTTTGGTTAAAATCCTAAAATCGGCATCTTTGCGCGAAAAAAAACAATTTCAGTGTTAACCACTAGGAATTCATATGGTGACCACGAGTGGGCATTTGGCTGGATGCAACAAAACGACACAAAAAAACAGAGATGTTTATGTCAGTCAGAAAAGAACTAACATTCAAAAGCTGACAAAGTTGTCAATTTTCTCAGTAAATGTAGCAAGATTTTGCAGTGCCAAACAATACAAAAACTCTTTCACACTTTTAGTGCTATCTGATGCAATCCTACTGGGTTATTGCCTTACTATATGCCAACAGAGTGGATCAACCAGGCAGTGCCGCGAAAAATAGCCGAAAGTAAAATTAGCCGAATGGAATATTAGCCGAAAAGGAGATATTAACCAATCAGATTTGAGAACGCGCAAATGTTACTGTGAGAAAAACAAGTTCGGTCGTGACATTTTGTTCGGTTGTGATAGATTCATGTCAAGTCCCACAGGCCGCTGAGGCATGAGCATGGACCACGCGGCATGACCAAATGCGTTAATTTCATGTGTAAGCGAGTTAGATCATTGCTCGACCCACTTATGTTTGCTTACCGCAATTATCTCATGCAATTAATTCTTCTAAATTTCCTTCATTTGACTTTTTCGCTAATCTTCACGTTGGCTAATATTCCAGACACCCACCTAGAAAGTCTATGGCAACTGCCAAGAAGTGGCAAACAATACTATAAGAGGTTAATAAAGTTGTAGTAGAATCATTTTTTCTATCTGTGCAAGGATAGGGTCCACCGGCTGGTAATCTAAGCCCAGCAGCAGAGCAATAGCCGCAAATAACAACTGAACTCGGTGGTAAAATATTTATTTTTATTGCTCGAGCAGTGAGAATTAACACTAAGCTTATTTGTTACTACAGTGATAACTACAATTATTCGCTATATTAGAACATAACCGATTATGTGTCCGAAAAATTGCTCTCTTACGGCTAGTGGGAGCTCTAATCAATTGCAGTCTGCTTCAGTCGGGGGAGCCTAAATGGGACTACGAAGTTCAATAGTGGGCTTCGAATAACCACATTAGAGGTTAACATATAAAACTATTAAGACAAAGTAAAAATGGCACCAGTTTCGGTGCACTTTTCATTTGATTTTTAGTATTAGATTGCCGCCAATTGAATCCAGCTGCTTGAAATTGTAATTGAGAGAGAATTTTAAATCACGCGAAACGCAAAAACTCAAGGGCGTAAAAGTCAGTCGAAAAATCAAAATTGTCAAGCAAAAATTTTGCATAAAAAAGACAAACACGTTTACAATAATTGCTATAAACTTCGTTCAAGAGCAATTAATAATGATAACTGTAACTATCCGCTATATTAGATAGTAATGACTGTAGCAATATAGTATCTCATTATCCACTCTAATTTTTTTTAAAAAAAACACCATAAGTTCCATATATTACGATACGATGTGCCAATTACTTGCAATATGTTTCGAAATCTCACCAAGCCGCAAAAGAAATGAAATGTATTCTATGTGCAAGCTAATCCCTCGGCAGGTTGTGATAGTTTCATATCAAGTCCGACAGGCCGTTGAGGCATAGCCGCGGCCCGCAAGGATTGTCCAAATGCATTTAAATTTTGCTTCGAAATATTAGACTTTATTAAGTGTCGGCTTAATGAGCACATACTTAGAAGCTGGAAATTTTTCAGCAAATAAGATAAGAAGTAAAAGTCTATATTTTGTCAACTCAGCTATTTGACATGAAACCATTTTAATAATCATAATGAGAAAAGAAATAAGATATTTCGCTAACCAACTAAAGGATCGAATGAGTTCAAAAGCAGCGAATTGTATCACAATTGAAATGAATACATGTGTGAACACAGTGGTCAGATTAGGCACATTGATCAGTGACTGGGGAGGGCGTCGGGTGACCATGACGTCACTAGGGCCACTTCGGGACAGCACGAGTGCCAGAGAGGTGACCAGCACCAGGTCAATGTACAGGAACTCAAAGTCGCCCAGGTTGGAGTTGATCTACAAAAGAACCAGTGTTAGGAGGTTGTAAAATAGAACCAGTGTGAGTTGTATCCTGGAATAATGAAGGGCCCCCTGTTTACATGTTATTGCATAGCGCGTTTATTACGACGAGCTGGTGGTGGTGGTGTGTGTGTATGTGGGGGGGGGAGGGGGGTGGCTTGGGTAAGAGTTTTATGCCCACTATAATCACCTCCAAAGTTATGACAGAAAATGTCAACGAAACTGAAGTTTGAAGACCTAGCCTAGCGGCAGTAGTCATCATGATTATTACCACAGTGTTTAATGTATAGTAGGAGATTCAATTGCCAACTTTATGGGCCAATTTTTGCAGTAGATGTCCCCGCATAGAACCCGCTAACCAGAAAAACAGTTAAATTCGTTCTTCATATTAACTCAGTGTTTTTAAAATTTTCAACTGACTTTTTTTCATCTTTGATGAAATTTGATTTTTGCAAAATTTTGTTTAGACGCCAACTTTGATATAGGATATGAAAAAATGTTGAAGTACACTTTCTCGTAAATATTGTCTAAATGTGTCAAAATATTTTGTGTCTAAATGAAAACTTTTTATCAATTATTTTCATTTTATTATTACAAATTATTTTTATCAACTATATAAATCCAAAAATTCTTACCGAGTACAGAATGACTACTGATGTAAACTGAATAATACTGTAGAGCACCATAAACTTGACCAGAGAAAACGAAGTCGCCAGGGAGCACCGACCCTCCCTTATTACACTCGGAACGCAATTCAAACTGGGCGATGCGCTCGTGAAGGGCGCCGCGATTGATGCCTCCGCTTCCGACAGCGAGATCCCAACGTCTGCATTCCTAAGAGCACCACAGTCGTTGGACCCATCGCCACACATGCACGTCGTGTAGCCGAGTTTTGTCAGTAACTGGACGAGTGAACTTTTCTGCATTGGGCGCATTCGGGCAAAAACAGTACCGTTTAGCACAAGCTGGTTAAGTAGATCTGGGTAGTGATTAAGTAGAGATTCGTAGGCTTTTCCATCCATTACGAAATGATATCCCATCGCTATTGATGTCGACTTTTTCCGCTGAAATCAATAAAAAAAACTTACTTTAAGACATTGTTTATGTTCTTTCAGCAAAAATTAAAAGTTGATAGAAAATAAAATTAAAATTAATATTAAGAGTACTCCTTTAGTTGAAGCAATTCCATTATTTATTTGTCACATAAGCCATAGAGTTCCATGCAGCAGCTAAAGCATATTTCTGGCGGTACTGGAAGACGGTTGTCGTGCAAGATCTTACACGAATCTTGCACGATTTTGCAAGATGATGCGTAATTTTGCGAGACTATGGAAACATTCCTGCGAGATCTTGCAAGATAACGATTCGATTATGAATGGGGTTCCCCTTTTATATTTAAAAAACTTAAAACAGCAAAAATGCATGTACGATAGGCGACGCTTGAACAAAATTTTTTTACTTTCCTCTATGGTACATAAAAAAAAGAAAAGGGTAAAAAGGAAATGTACAGTTAAAATACATCGTTATGTAAAACTTTAAGAAACATTAAACTAGATATTTAAAGAACTGGAACTTACTTAAATAAAAGCGAACTAAAAATTTTTGGCAAAAATTTTTATGTAAAGCCTGAAGAGCTATAATGTAAATGATGGCTTAAAACAAATCCTTCTAATAAGGTCTTGCATATCAACTACTTCCAGCTCCTTCAAAAATTCATTCTAAAAACTGCCTTTCAATTTTTTTTCTCAAGGACATTCTCGATGTTGTCTTGAGTCTGATATTATGATATTAGAAGGCAAACTATTATAAATTGGACTAGATTACAAAACAAAAGAATCAGTTAGAAAATTTTTTTTCTTTCTTATATCAAACGTAACTTTTTTTGACCTGTCAAATTTTATTCTCAATGAAGAAAAAAATCATTTTTATATGCTGGACAATCGTTGCTGAGTAGACGAAAAAATATAGTTTGAGCAACAATACTCCAGAAAATAAACTGGTAAAATTTTGAAACGGATTTTGAGATCTGTGGAACGCCCTTACTATCTTTCACCTGTTGATAAAGGTTTTTTATCAATTTTTGTTCAATTGTTGTTCCAAAGTTGCGAAAAAACGTTCATTTGCAACCTCACAAAAATTAAAGCTGATAATTGTTCTAAAACCAAATAAATCTGAAAAAACCTTTTGCAATTGCATTTATTAAAGTAAATTTGTGCTTTTTTTAAGCTTTTTTAGTGTATTCAAAGCTTTTGTTTCTCACAACATTCTGTGAAGTATCTTTTTCACTTTCTCGTAAAACAATTACTACGCCAATTTATATCACACTAGTTGATTCTGCTATGTTGTCGTACATTCCAAGCGATTTTTATCAACCTCTTCTTTGTACTGAATACAATATGCTGAAAAGATTCGCGAAAAATACCAATAATTGTGTATTTTGCCTTTTCTCATTAGGTTTATGGCACTCGCCATAGGTCGCGATGTTTCTCGATCCCTCTGCCATTGTTGTTTCTGGCTGGGCTTGTGGGATACACTGCACGTTGATGATTAAGCATTCTGCTCGCTGCAGTTGTTTTTTTTCTGCTGAACCTAATAAGCAGAGGACGAGAACACAGCAGCCATGGGCCTGTCCCCAAGCATTGCACCCAAAAATTGAAAAAAAATCACGAAAAAAAAAATAGAAAGAAGAGCAATCCGACTTCTCTCAAGAAAATGGTTTTTTTCCAATAGCTCGATAGATTAAGTTGCCGATGTGATGAATTTATTCTCTCTTATTGTTTTAAGTTGTTTTTATAAAATAAAGTTCTTTCCAGCTCATGAATTTTGTTGAGCCTAAGACCTCATTGCAAGAACTAGGGTTTGAGGACAAAACAGCTTTGGTAAATCTTGTAAACTCTTGCAAAATTTGTTAACTTTTCGAAAACTTAGTTACAGCAAATCTCAACTTTGGTGTTTGCAAACTTATCCGGGACGCAGGTTTCCAATTTTAGGACGGTTAACATCTGCTAATACCGCCCTGCTTCGATTGCTTCAAAATAACCAAGTAAAACGTTTTTAGTGTTGTTGTTGTAATTCGGGAATTTTGTGATTTGGAATTATTTAGTATTTTGCTTAGTGAATCGGGTTAGTTGCGAGTTTTTGACAAAAAAATAGCGAAATTCATCCAAAAACGTTCTATGTTGGAATATTTTGTGCGCAATTACTAGCACCAGATAATCAAACTAATTGCAGTTGAGGTAAGTACAACTTGTACTGTCGGATGACGGTTTTTTTTTGAGGATCGTTAGTCAAATTCTCAGTATAAATGGTAACTAATTATTTTAGTTAAGCAGATGCTGCACTGATATTTATTTCTTCTTGCACTTGCCTGCAAATTGATCGAAACGACGTGAAATTTTTAAAAAACTAGAATCTTGCAACATTTTGATAGCAATGAAAACCACTACAATAAAACCATTATCAGTGAACACCAGTATTAGTTTGTTCAAAACCAAATACTCAGGCGAGGCAAAAGAAAGCATTCTATCCGATCACATTACGACGCACAGGTATACCCCAAAATTACTGACTTATTCATAATCAAGCAAAAATTAGATACTCAAAGAGAAAAAAAGTTAGGAGACAATCTTAGTAGCCATTTTTTGCAAAAATGGCTCAGTACTTTTTGCGAAATTGAATTACCGTCAATTTGGAAATTAGGACACGCCTTGTTGTACAATTTCGCTCAGTTTAAGAATCTTTTTTTCAGTTGAATAAATCTGTAAGTCGCATTTGCATCTATTCCAAAGCGCTCTTTCGCTTTGAGCAAGCAAAAGCGGTATAAAGTTTTCTTAATTAAGTTCCAGAAATTGGTTTAAGGTATCATACTATATAGGGCTTAGATAGGTTTATTAAATTGATCAAAATGCGGATAAAGTAATACAAAAAAAATATTCGTTTTGTATGTCGGGAATCAGCAACATACACCCCGGGCGCAATCGCCACAGATCCAAATGTCATGTCCAAGCAAACAAATGACATCACATGTGAACATCCCAAAAGAAACATTCAGCACCATAAAAAAGCGAAAGGCTAAAAAAAAACATTTTAACTCAAAAGGAAATCAAAACCCTTGTTTTAAATCTTTGAGTCTTTTGTCTATAAATTGTTTATGAAAAATTCTCATGACCTTAGCCGTGCCTTGATTTTTAAGGTATTCAGAAGTGTCAACGTGTCAAAAGTCACCTAAGAAAAATGGAAGGATTTTCACAAAAGATTAATAGACGCCTGTCGATAGACACCTGTAATTTGACGCAAAAAAGAGAAGCACAATGGAGTCATTTTTTCGAAAAAAAAAATATGAAACTCTTTTAAAAAAAGCAAAATGGAGGCATTTTTCAAAAAAAAATTAATAATTACCTCAAAATAGGGTTTTAGACATCAATTTATTGCTCTCTTTCCTTCTTTTACATATGCAAATGATCAAAACAGCCTCCAAATCACCCAGTTTTAAAAAAATTTCAATTGTAAGAAAATAATATTAAATCTTATCCCGTAAAATTGATCTTTTCTGAAAATTCCCTGAGACGAGAAAAATTTTGGGACACTTTGGTGGTGTAAATCACTTTTCTTGACCTCCAAATCAAAATAAAAAATCATTGTGGTAGATTTGAGCCAAAACGGTATAACAATAACCATTATCGTATCAAATTAATAGCAAATCTTTGCCAGTATTATTGATTCTTTTCTCAAAACTACCTCAGAACAAAGAAAGGCTCGAGAACCGGATCGTGGTCATATCAATTCCATTTCATTATCTTCATTTCAAATAAAATAAAATTATTGTGGCAAATATGAGGCCTATAAGTTATATTATAATGCATTAAAACACTTTCAATGGCTTTTAAGTGCTCTCAAATAATAAAGCTTTAAACTAAAAAAGGCAATTCGTTTTGTATGTGGGGAAGCAGCCAAAGAAAATGAGGGCAGAAAAATGACATCACCTGTGAACATCCCAAAGAAAACATTCAGTGATATAAAAAGGCGGAAAACTCAGAACACTACAAAAACGCACATAAACTATATAAGCAGTTAGAAATCTAAACTCTTGTTTTAAATCTTTGAATCTATTTCCTATAAATTGATTATAAAATATTCTCATCAGCTTAGCCGTGTTTTCATCTTTAAGGTATTCAAAAGAGTGTAAACGTGTCAAAAGTCAGCTAGGAAGAAGGGAGGGATTTTCAGAAAAGATTAATGGACACCTTTCAATAGACATCTGGAAATAGACGCAAAAAATAGAAGCACAACGGAGGCTTTTTTCAAAACAATTAAGAAACTCCTCTGAAAAAACGCAGAATGGATGGATTTTTCTGGAAAAAAGATAGACACCTGCACATAGACGCAAAATGCAGGTATTTTTCTCAAACAATAATAGAAACCTCAAATTAGGATTTTTGACTTTATTGTTCTCTTTCTTTTTTTACCTATGCAAATGAACAGAACAACTTGCAAACCACTCAGTTTTAAAACTACAGTAATCAATCAATCGTATTAAAATAACAACAAATCTTATCCAGTATAATTGATTTTTTCTCAAAAATCCCTCAGAACAAAAAAACACTTTTGGGAGTGTGTGTGGTGATGTCATTCCCATTTCCCGGACTCCAACTGAAAACAAATGAGAACATTGAGCCCGCTACGCTATATTATTATCCTTTATCTTATGAAAATAATAGCAAATCTTAGCCAGTATTATTGATTTTTTTCTCAAAACTACCTCAGAACAAAAAATGTTTGGGAGCGTGTGGTGATGTCAATCCCATTTCCAGATCTACAATTCAAATCAAAATAAAAACATTGTGAGAAATTTGAGACCTATAAGGTATATTCTTAAGCTTTAAACCACTTTCAATCTTTTATAAGTGCTATCAATTAATAAAGCTTTAAATTACTTTTAGAATTAGGCAGAATTGCGGATTATAGATACATTCTCTGCAAAAATCAGATACATTCAGCAAGGAATCGAGTTACGCTGAGCTTAGTACGAATAAAGGATACTTAAATCGAGCATATTTGTGATAGATAGCGCGCGAAAAACAGGCTACACAGTATATATCTCAATTCCGCGGTTAAAATTTGGACATTTTTTGCAAACATGGGTTGCTTATTTCCCAACAATTTAGGCCGATTCTGATAAAGTAACTACTCTTTGCAATATTGTTGCTTTTTCGATGTATTAACATAGGAAAAGCGAACAAGAGATACACATATAGAGCATATTTGCCCGTGACGATTTGGGTATACCTCTTCGGTGCTATTCAAAGTTCCAGTGACCTGATAACTCTCATTTAAACTTTTTCGACAACTGCAGTAGCGATCAATTTCTTCGTAAATGAAGGTGAACTAACTTTCGCAGCTGCTTTCTTTTCGGCGTTTTTGGCCACTTCTACATTTGTCCTTGGCGGGGTCAGTTCTGAAAAGCGAATGGCAGGTATTGACGGTGATCCCTGGACAGTGACGTCAGAGTTTTCTGAGGTCACTTGGATTATACGATCACCACTGCCAATTAAGTTGCAATAATTAGCCACTGAAACTGCGGTGCTCAAGTTGTCACCTGAAATTGAAGAAAACCATTTAATTTTTGGCAGAACACAGAGAGCAGTTGAGCATCTGTCTATTTTGTTCACCAGATCAACTGTTGTATTATAATAAAAAAAAAGTAAAACTAGCCGGCAGATTGCCAAAAAATAGCCACGATAGACTTTTGTGGCATTCCATGGAATTGAAACAACTAAAGAAATAAGATAGACATATTGACCATCAGTCCTTTAATAAACCACTTGACTTTTTGGTTAAATTCGGACTGCAATTTTTATGAGAAACATACGCTCTATAAGGAAAAAGCCCTAATGGAGTTTTTTCAAAATTAATATTCGAAACCAAAAACGCAAGAATCTAATATTCAAAAATTAGGGCTTATTCGTTTGGCACTACTTAGATGCACGCTATTGACCTTTCACTAGAAAATATTCATAAAATTTTACTTTTTATTCAGTTCATTAATTAAGTTCAGAAGACATTCTTTTGAGTGAGGTAAGTCACTCAATTGACCTAAAATTAGAACAAATGGCGTCACGCACATAAATTTTAACTGCAAAGCAGTAGAAATCACTGAAATTGAAAAAGTCAATTCCAAGAAGTCAGGTCGAAAGAATCATCATTGGCGACGACGAATTAAAAATTTAAAGAAGATTTCTTAATTTCGCAAAATTTAAAAGTTCGAGCCCACTTGTTTTCTCGGAAATCTGTCCGGCAACTTATCTACAAGACCTGAAAAAAGTTTCATTAGCCCCGTAACTAATCAAAAGTTGAAAACAATTGCAAATTTTAACAAAAAGTTGCTATAAATTTTTTGGTGTTAATTTATTTAGCACTATTTCATTGTCTCCAGACGCTCTCTTTAGCCCAATTTTAACCCATAAGGAGTTGCATTGGCTCACAAAGATCGATATTCTAGGAGAGTGACAAGAAATTTCAGAAATATTGTAAAATCTTCCATTTTTTATCAAAAAATTCCAAAAGTTCGTGATATTAAAAAGTTAAATACCATTCCATTGCACATAGCAACTATGCAGCAACATAGTACTAAAAACCATAGGGGAGGTTACCGGACCACTGAGATAAAAAAAGAACAAAAGACAAACATTTTCAAAAAAAAATTCAAGAAATAAAAGAAACATTGAAAAGTCTTCTAATTTTTGTGAAAACATTGCAAAAACTCGTAATATCAAAATAATGAAAACAATTTCATCGCCACTGAATTCTTTTTGCCACTTTTTATCAAACCCTAGAGAAGGTTTTCTGGCCCCTGAGGCTGAAAAAAATCAAAAAAGGGCAAAAACTTTTCAAAAAAATTTCAAAATAGAGCTTTTTTCAAAAAGTTGCAAAAATTCGAACATCAAAATTTTGAAATTAATTCCACTGCCATTAGCAATTATGAAACAAGTTATTTTCAAACCCTCGAGGAGGTCTTAGGGCCCTGAATTTGGAAAAACTCAAAAAATGACAAAAAACAATCAAAAAACTTAAAAGTGCAAATATTAGTATCCTTTATTGTGAATATGTTTCCTTTATCAACTTTGACAAACGTCAACTGAAAACTAATCAAACAGGAAACTCGAAATATAACAAAAAAACGTTAAAAATGCACCAGTATGAACTCAAGAACTCCTGAAAATGACTTTCAACCTTGAATTTAGGCCTTCTTAGCAGATTCTAAGCACATAAAAAACTACTAAAGCTACCTTAGGGCTTCCAATGAAACTTACAGCCCACTGGGTTTTACATGTTTATCAAGTTCTGAAAGACCAAAATCATGAAAAATGTGTGAAAACAACTAAAAATTAAGATTGACAGATCGACACCAGCGTTTTGATAGACCACTAGATTTCTTGCGTTAGATTTGGACTGTCATTTTTATGAGACACATTTGCTGTACAATAAAAAAGCCCTAATGGAGCTTTTTCAAAATTAGTATTCGATACTATAACTCAAGACTCTGTTATTCAGTAATTGAGGTACATAAGTTTGGCACAACTTAGATGGACACTATTGACCTTTAATTAGTAAATGTTGACAAAATTTAAAGTTCCATAAGTGAGTTCAGAAGACATTTTTTTGAGTGAGGTAAGTTACGCAATTGACCTAAAAGCAAAAAGACTTCAAGAACACAAATTTTAACTGGGGGGCAGTAGAAGTCACTGAAGCCATTGAAAAAGTCAATTCCAATATGTAAGGGTAAGACGAAACAAAAATCTGTTAGACGGATTTGAAAACCTAGCAAGACAAGTCCTGAAATACAATTCAAAGACCTGAATGAAAAACTTAGAAGTACTCTACCTGACCAGCAGATCAATTGAACGATGCCAGTCAAAACACAAACAAAATCATCTCAAAAAATTGAGAAACTAAAACAATCAAACAAACTAAACAAAAACATACTCATTGTTAAAATTCTTGAAGTATTTACCCCTCAGGAAACATTTGATTCCTTTAAAAACACATTGTTCACAAAAATTGTTCAAATTCAATTTTTGTTGCTGAAATCGGTCCACTATTATATCTGCAAGACCTGAAAAAAAATCATTGGCCCTTGAATATCGAATAACTCTAAAATAACTGAAAAACTTAAAGAGGAAAAACTTAAATTTTAATGAATTGTTGCCGAAAACAGTGATATTAAAATCCTTAGAATCATTTCTGTGTCACTAGAGGCTATGCAGTAACCCAATTCCAAGCCTTAAAAATTTATTGGCTCAAAGATCGCTAGTCAATAATTTTCAGAAATTTCAAATTTCAAAAAATAGAAACTCGTTCTATTAAAATGTTGAAAAACATTCAATTGACCCCTAACAGCTTTTTAATAACACAATATAAACCCTGGATGAGGTTATCTGGCTACTGAGGCATAAAAACTGAATAAAAGACAAATAATTTGAAAAAAACTTGAAAAAAAATTGCAAATTTTATCAAAAAATTTTTAAATCCGAAAAGTTACATTGTTGAAAAACAAACCCATTGAAATTAACAACCATGCAGTAGCTTTTTTATCAGACCGCGGAGTAGGTTTTTTGACACTTGAGAATGGACAATTATCAAAAATTGACAAAAAACTTTAGGAAACCTTAAAAAAATTGCGGATTTATCAAAAATATGCTATAAATTCGAGACATTAAAATGTTGAAAACCAATCCGTTGTTACTTCAAACTATGCTGTAACCTATTATCACCTTAAAGGAGATTCCCTGCCCACTGAAGCAGGAAAAACTCAAATGACAAAAATTTTCAAAAAAAACTTAAAAAGAATTACAAAAATTGATATCATTTTGCGTGTTTGTGTATGTTGTATCAAAACATATAGCTCATAAAATGGTCATAACGAGTAATTTTGTCTCCCAAAAGGCCTTCCTCAACTTTTATAAACTTCAACTTAAGACTAATAAAAAAACTCGAAAATAATTACAAAAACATGAAAAAATGCACCATTTTTAGCCCAAACACTCCTAAAATTGACCATTTAACCTCAAGTTAAGGCCATTCCAGCAGCTGCACCACTATAAGCACTTGATGGACTACTAATGACTACTTTGGGTCTCTAATAAAACCCAATGCACGCTGGGCATTACCTGTATATCCCGTTTTGAAAGATCAAAGTCACTGAAAAATGTGTGAACACATCTTAAAAAAACACACACAGCGCCCCAAAACAATCCAAATTCTTTGAAGTGTAAAAAACATAGCAGGACAGGACCTGACGTACGATTCAAAGGACTTTTGTTGACTAAACGAAAAACTAGACCTAGAACAAACTATGAGTGAACGGGGAAAATTATTTCTAAAAATACCAGAACAAAAAAGTAGAAAAAAAACAGAAAATCAATGTCGAAATGCCGCTTGTGCGCTAAAAACCACAAGCGAGTAATGAAAATTTGGCTCAAACAAAAACACTAGGCGTAGAAAGAACTACGAATAGATTGAGAAAACCATTTAGAAAAAAATCCGATCGAAAAAATCGAAAAAACAGTAAAAATCAAAATGAAATTGCCGCATGTGAACAAAAAACCACCAGCAAGAAGGCGATTTTTTGTTCAAACAGCGTTTACTCACTCTACTATAAAATTAGAGCGAAAAAAATTCACGCCGCAAAACCACTCGCTTTTTCGCTCCCTTTCCTGTTTCGGCGTGACCAAAATCACAACTCCAATTTGACTTCAAAAGTCATGAAAATGTGTGAACAGGTCTTTAAAAAAGACAGCACCCCAATACAATTCGAATTTTTTGAATTGTAAAAAAAATTAGGAGCGCAATAATAGCCGCCTGGAATTGCCAACGCGGCTAATAAATATAAAAAAAGACAGAGCACCAATACAATCCAATTTTTGGATTGCAAAAAAACCACGCTGTCCCCAATAATAGCCGCTATCGCTTCGCGGCTAATGAAAACACAATTCTTATACCTGTAATCATAACTTGTCGCATGTTAACTGTATTAAGCATTTTGATGACGTCACCGCTGTCTGGTTTCACTCTGTTCTCAAGCACCAGAATGCCCAAGAAGGCCAGCCCGCTCTCAAGTTGAGACCTCGACATTGAATTGTAGTCGCTTCCTTCAGATAGTTCTCGGTAAGCCAGAGCAATTAGTCTGTAGCCTCTATTGCAATAGTCTTGGTTCACAACCGTAAGATCAGATGGAACTGAAAACCAAAAAGTTATCAAAAAGTTATTTTCTGAGAAAATTTAGCATTTTGGTTACTCTAGTCCAATCATCAGTGAAAAAAAATTGTGCCCAACAAATTTTTAGTCAACGCTTTCCTATTTTCTTTTTTTTATCTACGACAAAATTTTAATAATCAACTGTCCGACTAAAACTAAAAGTTAGGTCAAATTCGAATGTTGACCAGCTAATTACATCAGGGCGTATTAGTTAAAACATATTGAGTCGGATTAAAGCGTCAATTTATCTAAATTAGAAATAGAAACGTAAACAACTCGCAACAAAATTGCTCCTAAAAAGAAGGTTATAAGCTATCGGAGTGTAAATTTTTCGAATAAAGCGCATTGACTTTTAAAAGTGAACTGGCGAAGTGAGTTCAGCTACTAAAAGTTGCGAATGAGAGAACAATTTACACATCACCAAACTCAAGTACATGAGAATCTCGAGAAACAATCAACCAAAAAAATTGCAAAGAAAAGACTTTAAAATAAAAGCCTGGTAACAAATAATTGGCTTGGGAGAAATTACAAATACTGATGATGACTTTTCGGTTTCAGAATAACCTTAAAAGATTATTTTTTTGGACAAAACAAACTCCACGTTGAAAATTCAACTGTCATGCTAGAAATTGGTTTGTCAAACCATTGCTTGATAAATTGTAGAATTACGAGCTGAGAATAAGAACGTTATTTATACGACATATACAGGAACCAAAAAACGTAAATTACCTTCTATCACTACGCATTAAACAGTTTCACTTGCACTAAGACCAGCAACGTGACAATCTTTGAGTAGCTCTTTTCTAAGCAAAACAGTGTCTCAAATTTAAGCCTGTATTACCCAGGCCCATTTAAAACTAGAGTTGGAAAAAAATAAGGTAGTCGTTGCTAATACTTTCTTCCTTACCTTTCTCCTATTTCCTTTCATATCAAGCTGGCAAGCGCAACTCAGGGATCTCGAAGGAATTTGCGATTCATCGCTGATTTTCGATAAAGCTATACTGGGAAAAATAGTTCAATATCAACAGACAATCACCGCAATAATAAAGGTACTACTTCCCGATGGACACAAAATCCACATAACCTTGTATTAACGACTGTATTTAGTGGGAACAGGTTAGAAATAAATCAAAGAAAGAACAATACTGAACCCAGAAAAAAGCAGGACAAAAAGCAGGGGGGGGGGGGGGGGAATTTAGATGAGAAATTGGTCAGGAGAAAATCACATTTAAAAAGCCAACAGAAATAAAGTAAATAATATAAAGTTCTTTCGAGAGCAACTGAAGAATTAGTTCAACTCTGGGGAAACATTGCCAATTGCGAGAACTTCAAACAAGCATAACCGACTAACGTCGGAAGAGTTACTCTCAAACGACCATCGGGAGCTCTACATTATTGCAGTCGAGGCTGGGGAAGAGTATTAGGGATTAAGAGATTTCACTAAGTTTCCTCAAATGACGTCATTATAGGTTATTTTATACCACAATTAAGATTTAAAGTGAAAACGACAATTTTTCTGCTGCTTACAATTATGAATGAGAGAGAAATTTAGATCACACAAAACGCAAAAAGTAAAGGGCGTAAAAATCACTCCAGCAGCGTCAAGCAAAAGTGATGCATAAAAAAGACACCCACATTTTCAATAATAGCTTGAAACTTCGTTCGAGAGCAATTAAAACTGAATATTTACCTGAATTTAAATCGCACAGTGATGAAATGACCTCGGGTGACCCTTTAGACAGAACCCACAGCTTTTCTCCATTTCCATCCGATTTGATAACTTTGACAACTACACTCATTCGTTGCAACTCCGACACAAAAGGATACACCTTCAACTGTTCGAACTTTGCGGCATTGATTGTGGATTTGTGGCGCTCTGCAGGGACAATGTCAAGACCACTCTCGCCGTCGTTCATTGCCTAAAATTTCAGAGTAATATAATCATAATGATTTTACCCAGGGCGACGTTCGAGCATGATGTTTTGTTTTTATAACGAAAAAAAAGTATACACAATTTAAGTATTTATTTATATTATTTCATCTGTTAACTATTGCTAACAATTATGAGCTGTTCGGATTTTTGTTCGGATCTAACAACAACCTCATAAAATTTTTATTCGAATGGTTTTTACTGAAATGTATCTGCACATAGTGAAAACAGGAGCAAGGTGCTCTAAAAGATAATGATAACAATTAATTTCAAAAAATTCCAAAAAATCTTGAACACGCATAGAGCTATTCTGACAGTTATTTGAAAACTGTATTGATTTAAGAGAAAGTTATCAAATTTGAAAAGTATAGGGAAACCAACTCAAAAAAGAAATTGAATAATACTGACAAAAACAATAGAAAGCGTTTTCAAAGATTTTTCCCTCAAAAAGGACAGGATTCTCGTCAAAATTTTTATAGATTAAACTGTTCGGCCATAAGATTAAGTTAAAAATGTACTGAGGGGTACAAAATCCCCCTCGCATCAAGAGTTTCGCTTCGTCAAGCCTTCTTCAGCAGTTTCGTTGAAACGTAAAGTTATATCACGGTAAAGTTATAAGAGAACGGCTCAAAGATATAATGGTCTCGAGTTTTATCAGTTCCTTTTACTCATTTCAGCAAAAAGCCAAATGACTCATGTGAGAGAAAAAAATTCTGGAGGATAGAAGTGAAGCAATACTTTTGCACTAAAAACGACAAAACATTGACAACGATAGCCTCGGTAGCAATTTAATAGTTTGTATTTTGCGTGGTGATTGATATTCCTGGCTTTGATCTCGTAGAATGGTTTGTCCCCTCTCCTCAATAGAACTTGAACACCAACAAGTGCAGCTTTATTGGTGTGCAGCTTTATTGTGCAGCTTTCGTGCAACTTTATTGTAGTATGCAACAAATGTTATGACTAACAGGACATCTTAACAGGCTTTTAGGCTATACAAACCAAATTTTTGACTAAATTTACTCATTTTTTATCAGATTTCACTTTTCCTGTGTTAATACATTGTGCGTGTGAAACATAGTTGAAAACTTCGCAGATAAAAAGGTGGTGAAATAAATGGAAATTCCATTCAGTTGTTTTCACTTTTAAACTAAAATTGAGAAGTAAAAACTGCTTTCCACATCAAAATACATTTTGCAGAAGCTCATTCCATAAAGAATTGTGCGGTAAATTAAGTATAATCTCTCATTTTAGTAATCTTAAAACAATAAATCGTAAAAGGATTTTGCAAAATTCCCTTACAACCAAACGTAACAACTTTTCACATTTTTTAAATCCTAGTTCTCATTTTAAGATTTTTAGTTGTTTTGTGGAAACCGCTTTCAAAAAAATTAAGCGCTTTCCGCAATGGCAGTAAATTGGCAGCCACTTTCTTTGTCAGTAGTTTTTTCAGTACCGTTAGACGCTCGTAATGTTAATTCGCACGAGAAGCACTTAGCCAAAATTTTGAGATTTTAGGCCAGAATTTTAATTTTTTTAAAATAAAGATTCACGTTATCTTACTTATATCAGGCAATGTGCAGATTTTAAAACGCTGAAAGTAAATAGTATTCAATAGCATTTTAACTAAGTGAATAGGAACTTCATACATTGTAACTTCTGGCATTAAATTTTTCGAAATATTAAAATTTGCACATGAGTGTTCTAAGTATATATACGGGACTCGGAAACGGTCATGTCAAAATTATGACTTGGCATCTCGGACCGCTACCAGAGGTTCTCCGTTACTTCGAGCAGAGTCACATAACCTGTTTGCAAGTTTTAAAAGAATACTAAAAAACTTTGGAATGGCAAACTTTTCTTTGAAACACAATTTGCTATGTTCTAGTTCTACCTATGTATATTTAGAAAATTCTCGCATTTTTACTTCTGACACGGCACACTTTTGGCGTTTTAGAACTCGTACGTGCGTGTTTTAGGGAAAGATTCCTTATTTGCTCTACAAGAGCGTCTGACAATAAAAATAATAAAATTTGGATTAATTGGTAAAGTGTTTTCGTTAACTCAATAATTACCCATCCGGTGAATTCAAACATCTTTAAGTCCAATGGGTCACCCCTCAAATTCTCAGCTTGCGTCAGTTGCCCCTCCCCTCCGTTTATGATTTTTGAACTACCAGCAGGATCAATCGAAATGGAATGAGCCACCCCGAGGGTACTCAAAAGAACCCCATCGTCCGCTCCTCCAATTTGCAAAAGTGTGTCTGGTGACGTCACTAAAAGTGGGTCGTTGGTGGATTCAGCTGATGACTGCTGGGTGGACTTTACGGACTTTGAACTGAAGCTTCCACCGGATGAGGGAATGACGCCTCGCACTGCCATTCCGTCCTCTGTTATTGTTCCAGTCTGAAATAAAGACCTCGAAAATAACTAATAGTCCTGAAGTTTGTAGTTTAAATTTTTTTTAACTGCCAGATTTTTATTAAAAGCAATTAACTTGGTTAACAAAACGGTGGTTGTCAATACAACAGATCAACAGTTTATGAATCTCATTTCATCGGCATTTTTTATTTTTCACATGTAAAATGTATGTCTTTATTCTCCCCACTTTGGTCAGGTAAGAATAAAAATACTATGACTGCACATTGATAAGGCTCCCGTTTCGGCGACCGCAATCGTTTTGGCGACTCATCATTAAAGGACCAATCTGGAATCTTCTTATTCTGAATTGGTTAAATCTAGCCAAAAAGAGCATGTCAAAATCATTGAGGCAGACCCCTTGATCATATATGTCGACAATGATTGCAACCGTACTGGATCAACCATCTCCCCTCCGAGCGGTCGAGCACCCAAAAAGCAAAATAGTCTACTAGGAAGCCCGTGCCATCAACATTTCCCCTGATCCCCGATTAGCGGTGATTGACAAGGATTGCATTAGTTTACAGAAAGCTACAGACAACCCCTGCGCTTGGAAGGAACAATTGTCACTTAACACAGCCAACCGCTTGAGTGTTTTCTTGAAGGTTGCCGATATCCCGCCAAGGACTTCAATTGCAGGGGGAACAAATGTGATTCCCATTTTTGCGCAGTTATCGTCGTGGAGACAATATTTTCTTTCATCTGCTGCATCAAGTGCGTATCCTGCCTGGGTAGCCGCATTAGTGAGGGAGTTGGATTGCAGCGACGAAGTAACAGTTACATCAAATGCAGCAGGTTTCCCCGCTTTTCAAGTCGGGACAAAGATGTCTCCGGGACGTGACTGGCTTTCTGGAATTAGGTTCTTTTTTTCCTATACTGGTGAGAGATTCGCAGATGAGCAAGCAGACACTATTTTATCTCGAATCCGGTCATGTCTTGCAATTGCGTCTCCTCGACCGTGACACGCAATGGCATGATCCCAATAGATGTCAAGAACTCCTGCTTTACAGAACGGGCACTTCCTTTCGACGTCGTAGACAGGGACACCCAACCTGTACTTTGCACTAATTCTAAACTCATTTGGTGCCATATGAAGACCAAGAGCTGGAATGGGGGGAGCAGACAAACAAGCTCCAGCATGTCGAACAGCCAATGAGAGAAGTTGGGCAGATTCTCTCTCACAAGCTAGATTCTCTTTGAGACCATGAAATTTTTCATTATCAAGAGCATGCTGAATCGTCTTTTGCGAGAGGTTTGAAATGTCCAGTTGTGCTATACTGGAATGAAGATCCTGAAAAACTTGGCAGTTTTTTGGGCTTTCACAGGTTATTTTCGAAACAAGATCTTCAGAGGAGAGAACAGAACCAACCTATGATGCTTTATACTGGTCCTGGCATTGGCGAACACCCAACCCTGAAACGGTTATGGGCAGGTTTGCTTGAGTCCAGGATTCTTCTGGAAGAATAGTTCCAAGGATATTCTCAAGTTTTTTGCGCTGTTAGGCATCAATTTCTTTTAGATATATAATAATTGGACTTGTGGGCGATTGACAACGCAAAGAATACACCATTTTGGGGGACCTAATACAGTGGCGTAGGATACCTAGGGCGCACTGAGGGTCATCAAGAAAGTCCAACTTTTCAGAAAATACCCCTATTTTCCCTATCCTTTCGTTAAGTTTCATGCAGACAAGCTCTGGGGTTGCTAACGCAGCTCCAAGAACCCCAAGGCCCGAAATATCATTTCGTTCTATTCTTATATCCAGTCTGTCTAAATCTACATTGGACCACAGTTCGCACTTATCGACCCTGACGTGGAGGCCGCGATCAGGTCCGAGATGGCATAGAAGATCCCAAGATCTAATGAGATCGTCCTCTGAGCCTTCCAAGACACCATCATCTAGATACCAGGAATGTTTTTGAAGCTCTGGCGAAGTTTCTTGAATTTTCTTTATAATGGGTCAGAGCGCCAGAGAGAAAAGCAAAGGGCCTAATGGGTCGCCTTGTTGGGTACCGCTTTCACTGCTAACAACAAATCTATCATAGAATAATTGGCTGTGTTGTGAATAACAGAAATTGGTAAAAGCAGCAATGCCTGGCATTGAACAGGCAACGGCTTTCAGCATTTCACTGCATTTTATCGAATTGAATGCATTGCAAAAGTCAATTTGCAAAATACCCGAGGAACTGGACGAGGTGAGTATTTTTTCATACGAAATCTTAGTCGAATGTATAATGGCTTCCGCTCCTCCCCTCACTCCCACACCCAATTGCAGGCTCTGGAAAAGTTCCTTTGCTTTTAAGTTTGCTTCATTGGCTAAACATTTAGCAATTAGCCTCCTCAAGACTTCTCCGACTGCAATAGGGCGAATGCCGGCTTTCTTTTTCAGCAAGGCTGATAACGATGCACTACATAGAGCTTGTGAAACAAATTCGGTAAGTTTCCCACGGCAGTTTATGTTTACAAGCTTAGTCAGTACTCTCAAAGCAATTTGTGACTGATCTGAAGCGGTACACTGTACAGCATGCAAAAAATGTCTGGGAAACATTTTTGAAGGACCAGCTGCTGTAAATCTTGAAAACGAGTTCAGCTGTTCAGAAACATTTTCCTCGCTGAATTGATAGGCTTGTGATGAAAAATTTTGGACTACAATAGACTTTTCTTCAGGGGATGCAATTTTTTCAAACTATCGAGAGTTGCCTTGTTGACTGATGCAAAACCATCAGAAGCCAAAAATTTTGCTGCTCTGCCATATTGGCCCTGGAAACACAAATTTTTTGCACGTTTGATAATCTCTTCGGAGTTTGTATCGTTTGATCGTTTTGATTGCTTCAAAGAGCAAGCTGCGTATCCATAGCCCTCCAAAGTCTCCGCTGTTCCAGCGATTAATTCTTTCTAGTATTCTTTCTAGACTGTTTCAGTGTGGACTGTGAGTAGAAAACAGCTACAGTCAGAGTCGCAGGGAGTGCTGGTGGAACACAAATTGACAGCTAAAATTGACAGCTAAAATTGTAAGCCGGACTGTTAGTATTTGAACGCTCTAATAAGAGTTGAAGTCCCAGACCATGGTGTCCTCTGATCAGACCATTTTCAATTGCACAAGGGGGTGGGGGTCGCTCTCGATATTACGGCGGGTTTAAAGATTAACAGAGAGACAACCCACATAAAAAATGAGCACTCAAAAGTTATTCAAAATATCAATAACAGCACACACATAGTATTGATTATAGTACGTTTTTATTCCAAAATTCGTCCAGGGGACATATCACGATCAGTTTAATTTGAGCGAGGAAATCAGCCTGCGGGGGGGGGTGGAGGAGTTGAAAAGATTAAAAAATATCGTGTTCTGACCTTATCGTAGCATATCAAATTGACTCGACCAGCGACGTTTATTCTGGATGGAACAGTGCAGAATATTCTAGACTGTTTCAATCTGGACTGTGAGTAGACAACAGCTACAGTCAGAGTCGCAGGGAGTGCTGGTGGAACACAAATTGTGATCAGGTCTAGAGATAGAACTATAATCTCCCAAGCGGGAACCTGGAATAGAAATTAACTTTAGCTAACATAGAACACAAACTACTCATGTATAATCATAATTATTCGATCATTTTTTTTTCTGAATCATCAAAATTTTCCAAATTAATTTGCATAAATTTATTTTTTTACTTTTGTGAGTTTCTTTCTATGCGTTGCCATGAATTTCCAAAAATTTTAAAAAATGAGTATTTAGCTTTATCATTTGTGAATTTTTCCCAAGAAAGTTTGAAACTTTAGCGTTTGTTTGTCCAGCCTACAAAAAGATGTAAACGCTTGTGAGAATTACAGGCCCATCTCAGTTACACATGTATGTGTTTGCAAAATTCTTTATCAATATATATCTGTAGACTTCTTTTTCGTTTTTCTTGATTGACTTTTTATATAATTCTACCGATCCGTAGGATCTCAAACATACCCGGCAGATTGCCGGAAAATAGCCGCCGTTGATTCCAATAAGCATGATTGGGATTGAAAGAATAGAAGATATTGAAAAAAAAAAAGATTTTTGTACAAAAACCTTTTTTAATTCCGATTTATATTGATGGCATTTCGTAGTTGAACATAACGTACTTCTGTTTCTTAGAGAGAGGCTACAAGGGCTACTATCAACACCAATAAGCATTAGAGATGGGAACTAAGACTTATAGGAACGAAGTTCAAATAGCGGGCATCTAAAATTTGGCTTTATGGGTTTATCCCGTTTCTACTTCTGACTTCAATTTTTATACTGACTCTGTTCATTTTGAATTGCTTTGCTGAGCAGCTGATGTTCAAAATCACTTTTAGCAGAATGAGAGAAGAGAGAAACTAGCCTAGAGAAGTCAAAAAGATATCACGCAAAATGTTGAAAAAGCGGCAAAATGAGGTAAAGCGAAACATTTTTTTTTCGACGAAGTAAAAAACATAGCAGGACAAGTCCTGACGTACAATTCAAAGCATTTTCATTGACTAAACAAAAAAACTAGACCTAGAATGGACTATGAGTGAATTGAGAAAACTATTTTTAGAAAAATCAGATCAAAAAATAAAAAAAAAACAAGATCAATGTCAAAATGCCGCATGTGAACAAAAAAAACCACTAGCGAGAAATGAACATTCAATTCAAACAAAAAACTAGGCCTTGAATGAGCTGTGAATGGATGGGGAAAACCGTCTAGAAAAAAATCCGATCCAAAAAATTGAAAAAACAGTAAAAATCAGAGTGAAATTGCCGCATGTGAACAAAAAACCACTACCGAAAAACCGAATTTTTGTTCAAACACCGTTTTCTCACTCTATTTTATAATTAGAGCGAAAAAAGTTCAAAACCACTCGCTTTTTCGCTCCATTTCCTGTTTCGGCGTGACCAAAATCACTACTCCAATTTGACTTCAAAAATCATGAAAATGTGTGAACAGATCTTAAAAAAAAATAGCGGGAAGAATTCCGGAAACAACTCGAAGTGAAAATCCATTCAAACGCCATTCAACTACTCATCAAACAAAACGTACCCTCACTATTTTATGATTATCTTGAAACAAAGTCATGAAACAAAAAAGTAAAAACAACAAAATCAAATCTGTTAAAATATGATAAAAAATCTGATCAAATTTTGTTATGAATTGAGATCCCAAAAAAAACTGTCTCCGACAAAATAACTTCATCAAACCAACTAGTACTTATAAAACCACTTATGTGAATTTTGAAAAAATACCTTAGGCTAAATTATGAAAAAAAAGCTCTTAAAAACAACTTTCACTGAAAAACTGGTAAAAGTTAATAATTATTTTTAATATTTCAAAAAACATATAAATCCAAAGAAAATTGCTTGCAGCCGATAGGGTATCCAGATTTTCGCAAAACAATAAGCAAGTCATAATAGGCAAAGAAACTTAGCTAAAAACAGAAAAAAACGAAAAACTGCAAAAAAAAGAAAAATAGTTCCAATTTTCGCCATTTTTTTGTCATATTTCTCAACAAAAAATGATTCTTACCAACAAAACTGTAACCAATTGATATCATAATATTGCTCAAGTAGAAGGGGTTTCTTCAATACCCATTTGAGCCAGTAAAACAAAATAGTCGTTAAAATACGCAAAAATTAGCCCGAAAATCAGCAAAATACAATAAAAACCACCGAATTATCATAAAATTTATATTAATTTCCAGAAGCCTTCAAACCACTGCCGAAACCAGCCTAAAATTAAAACAAAATCATAACAAAACCTCTTAACGAAAACAAATGAAAAAAACTGCTTTAAAATGCCGCACGTGAACAAAAAAATTTCGCTCGCTTAGAGAGAATTTTTTCACACATCAATTTCTCGCTCTCTCAAAAACAGCGGTATGAACAAAAACCACTCTCTTTTCGCTCCGCTCTTCACTTTTGTTCAGCACCAAAATCACTCCAAATTTTTTCACGCGTTTCATTTCCCGCTTCAAAAATCACTCCAATAAAATTGATTAAAACAAAGGACTTCTCCAATACTCCTCTTCGCGTCGTAAAAATAGGAGCGCTATAATAGCCGGCTGAGAAGATGAGGGCGGCTATTAATAAAATCAATAAAAACCAAAAGTTATGGATCTTTTCCGTTTGTGCCCCCCCCCCCCCCCCCAAGTACGTTATGCGCCCCCAGTTACAGAGCACGTGCAATTACATAGTAAATCATCATGTAGAAGTATGGCACGTACGTCCGGGGGGGGGGGGGGGGTGGGGTGCATATAATATTTGTGCCCCGCCCGCTAAGCTGGGGGGGGGCACAAACGGAAAACTCCAAGTTTGTCTTGGATGTTGAACTGACCCCGTAGCTGGAGAGATCTACGATAGAGTAGACCATTCCCAGCACAGCCAAGACACTGAGCACCAGTACAAACTTGATGGCATCCTTGTAGAACTGGAAGTTGATTGGACGAGGATAGAGTATTGACCGGATCAACTCGCCTTTGCTAGTCATGAAACCTGCAAAACACTTGAAGATATAACCAACATTATTTAGAAATTGTTTCCTTTTCCGCCTGAGATGTCCTAGCCGTTTCAGCGCATTTTTGCTTATGAATTGAGCTGAACGCGCTGAAATTTATTAAATGCGCTTATCTTTTGTAAATTCAGCACATTTCATGAGTAATTTTAGCGCTTTTCTTCACGTTTTTCACTTAATTTTTAGCTGCAAGTCAGCGCTTTTTTGTGAATACTCAGCGCTTTTTCAGAGCATTTACAAAATTTCAGAACTTTGCTTACAAACATTTCAACGCTGTTATGTGCATTGATTGCTTACCATGGTGAACAACCACCATTCCGAATTATGACCAAGTGTTTCTATACCACTATTGTCGCAAAAATTAAACGCAACCTCTAGTCTCATATTGTGAATAACTTGTTTTGGTAGGGGGGGGGTGTTCTTATGATTAAATTGATTTTGTACTGTTAACATAGAATTGAAATTAAAAAATTATTTCTCTTGTTTTGATGTCAAGAAAGGTTCTTCAGAAACTCAACTACAATCGCCAGGGTTTACGTTGATAAAGTTCTGTCAATTTTGCCGGTTTTTCATTCAATAGTCAAATAAAAGTCAACGCCGCCTTGACATCACCGACCCCATTAGCAGGATTGCAAAAAAGGAAAAGACTAGGTCATAAACGAGAATTTTGGAGAATCATCCAAAAAGTTTAATGTCGGCATATAAGTCCATAGTTGACAATCAGACAGCGTAAAACATAACAGCATAGTAATCTCAAATATAATCAAAAGTAATGGGGAATAAAAGAAAGGGAGGCTAAGGGAAGCGTAGAAAACCAAAAGTGTGTAAGCAATTGCAGAGCAACACAATTTCAAATATAGATCAATTGAATTGGAAAACGTGGTGTGGATTGCTCAATTAGCAAAAAATCGACTCTAAAAAACTCTGTCTGCTAGCTGAAACATACATCACCGGAGGGAAAAAAATGTTGAAGTATTTTAACAAGCATATCAAAAAAATTAGGAGTCTTCAAATTAGAAAATTAGCCAGGAAATAGCTTGCTCAGTTTCACCAAGGGCCTAATGCATTTGCCGCTGGAGTTTTCAGTTTGACTGATCGAACGATCTAATCTTCTCCAGGGAAAACTTGGATTACTATGGCAAGGCGGTGGTGAGAAGGTGGGCAGATGGTGGAAGGCGGTGGGGTAAATTTCGCAAGGATCAAAACTAAACAATCGATCTTTCGAACTTCCAACTCGAAAATACTTTTTGAATTGGCAGATCGTCTCCCAAAACCCGGTTTCAGAAGTGAGGAGCTATTTGCTGTGATGCATGCCAAGCTCTTGGGATGTTCTTTTCATTTCCAATAAAACCACCAGAAGGCATATTAATTGGAAATGTACCGAGCAGAAAGTGGTGAGGCGTAAGCGGCAATGATTAATTCATTGCGCTTGAAACAATTATGAGGGGTCTAGAGCTCATATTTGTTTATATCTCGCACGTAACTGTACATAAAATTTCATCGGCAAGCGTTCACGAACTGGTTACCTTTTTTGAGGGACAGTTTAAAAATCTGCGCGAATGGCTCACAAATTCCGCCGAAATGTAGAACGACTGGAGGTTTAAACTTCCATAATAATTCCATTTTCATAAGGTGCAATTTTGCTTCGACTTTATTTGACGCCTTTAAGTTGACAATGCTAGATTGGAGAATATTTTTCGACACAACAAATGTTTTACCGCAAAATTGAATCCCTTGTGTTCGGAATGGGTGTTCCTGGGACTATTATGATTTCGTACAGATAATAAAAACTAAAATGAATTCATTGGTTTCTCTTGTTTTGTTACAATGACAATTTTTTCAGGAGAACAACTAGGTCCATCGGGTTTTGAGATGATTGTTCTGTCGATTTTGTAGGCTTTTTTTAATAGTCGGATAAAAGTCAGCATGTCCTTGACACATTTTTATACCATGACATAGCCATTAAAAATTCGAAAACATGCATTATTTTCTTCATTTGATAATGAAGACAAGAAATTATATTCAGGGTGTAGTTATTCTGAATATACTCATTATTTAGCACGCATAAAATCATCTGGTGAAAGAGTTACCATAATCTATGCCCAAGAATAAATTTGTTGTCAAAATAGACGATAATTTTGTTGGGAGGATGCTAAATAACGCTAAACTATTGTTACAAGACTTCCTTTTTGTTGTTTAAACAAAACACGGATCTGTTCTGTTTTGCCCCCCCCCCAGTGTTTTTTTGACCCCCAGTTACAAATTATGTGTTGTTATATAGCACGTTACTATGTAAAAATAATGCACGTGCGTCTGGGGGTCATAAAAAATATATTCCCACAAAGCTGGGGGGGTGAAACAGAATAGATCCCAAAACACAAATATCTGGACATAGAAAATCAATCTTGATCAAAATTAATAAAAAAAATTAGGGATCTTTTCCGTCTGTGCCCCCCCCCAGTACGTTATGCCCCCCCCCCCCATTTCTTCAATACCCATTTGAGCCAGTAAAACAAAATAGTCGTCAAAATACGCAAAAATTAGCCCGAAAATCAGCAAAATACAATAAAAACCACCGAATTATCATAAAATTTATATTAATTTCCAGAAGCCTTCAAACCACTGCCGAAACCAGCCTAAAATTAAAACAAAATCATAACAAAACCTCTTAACGAAAACAAATTAAAAAAACTGCTTTAAAATGCCGCACGTGAACAAAAAAATTTCGCTCGCTTAGAGAAAATTTTTTCACACATCAATTTCTCGCTCTCTCAAAAACAGCGGTATGAACAAAAACCACTCTCTTTTCGCTCCGCTCTTCACTTTTGTTCAGCACCAAAATCACTCCAAATTTTTTCACGCGTTTCATTTCCCGCTTCAAAAATCACTCCAATAAAATTGATTAAAACAAAGGACTTCTCCAATACTCCTCTTCGCGTCGTAAAAATAGGAGCGCTATAATAGCCGGCTGAGAAGATGAGGGCGGCTATTAATAAAATCAATAAAAACCAAAAGTTATGGATCTTTTCCGTTTGTGCCCCCCCCCCCCCAAGTACGTTATGCGCCCCCAGTTACAGAGCACGTGCAATTACATAGTAAATCATCATGTAGAAGTATGGCACGTACGTCCGGGGGGGGGGGGGGGGGTGGGGTGCATATAATATTTGTGCCCCGCCCGCTAAGCTGGGGGGGCACAAACGGAAAACTCCAAGTTTGTCTTGGATGTTGAACTGACCCCGTAGCTGGCGAGATCTACGATAGAGTAGACCATTCCCAGCACAGCCAAGACACTGAGCACCAGTACAAACTTGATGGCATCCTTGTAGAACTGGAAGTTGATTGGACGAGGATAGAGTATTGACCGGATCAACTCGCCTTTGCTAGTCATGAAACCTGCAAAACACTTGAAGATATAACCAACATTATTTAGAAATTGTTTCCTTTTCCGCCTGAGATGTCCTAACCGTTTCAGCGCATTTTTGCTTATGAATTGAGCTGAACGCGCTGAAATTTATTAAATGCGCTTATCTTTTGTAAATTCAGCACATTTCATGAGTAATTTTAGCGCTTTTCTTCACGTTTTTCACTTAATTTTTAGCTGCAAGTCAGCGCTTTTTTGTGAATACTCAGCGCTTTTTCAGAGCATTTACAAAATTTCAGAACTTTGCTTACAAACATTTCAACGCTGTTATGTGCATTGATTGCTTACCATGGTGAACAACCACCATTCCGAATTATGACCAAGTGTTTTTATACCACTATTGTCGCAAAAATTAAACGCAACCTCTAGTCTCATATTGTGAATAACTTGTTTTGGTAGGGGGGGGGGGTGTTCTTATGATTAAATTGATTTTGTACTGTTAACATAGAATTGAAATTAAAAAATTATTTCTCTTGTTTTGATGTCAAGAAAGGTTCTTCAGAAAGTCAACTACAATCGCCAGGGTTTACGATGATAAAGTTCTGTCAATTTTGCCGGTTTTTCATTCAATAGTCAAATAAAAGTCAACGCCGCCTTGACATCACCGACCCCATTAGCAGGATTGCAAAAAAGGAAAAGACTAGGTCATAAACGAGAATTTTGGAGAATCATCCAAAAAGTTTAATGTCGGCATATAAGTCCATAGTTGACAATCAGACAGCGTAAAACATAACAGCATAGTAATCTCAAATATAATCAAAAGTAATGGGGAATAAAAGAAAGGGAGGCTAAGGGAAGCGTAGAAAACCAAAAGTGTGTAAGCAATTGCAGAGCAACACAATTTCAAATATAGATCAATTGAATTGGAAAACGTGGTGTGGATTGCTCAATTAGCAAAAAATCGACTCTAAAAAACTCTGTCTGCTAGCTGAAACATACATCACCGGAGGGAAAAAAATGTTGAAGTATTTTAACAAGCATATCAAAAAAATTAGGAGTCTTCAAATTAGAAAATTAGCCAGGAAATAGCTTGCTCAGTTTCACCAAGGGCCTAATGCATTTGCCGCTGGAGTTTTCAGTTTGACTGATCGAACGATCTAATCTTCTCCAGGGAAAACTTGGATTACTATGGCAAGGCGGTGGTGAGAAGGTGGGCAGATGGTGGAAGGCGGTGGGGTAAATTTCGCAAGGATCAAAACTAAACAATCGATCTTTCGAACTTCCAACTCGAAAATACTTTTTGAATTGGCAGATCGTCTCCCAAAACCCGGTTTCAGAAGTGAGGAGCTATTTGCTGTGATGCATGCCAAGCTCTTGGGATGTTCTTTTCATTTCCAATAAAACCACCAGAAGGCATATTAATTGGAAATGTACCGAGCAGAAAGTGGTGAGGCGTAAGCGGCAATGATTAATTCATTGCGCTTGAAACAATTATGAGGGGTCTAGAGCTCATATTTGTTTATATCTCGCACGTAACTGTACATAAAATTTCATCGGCAAGCGTTCACGAACTGGTTACCTTTTTTGAGGGACAGTTTAAAAATCTGCGCGAATGGCTCACAAATTCCGCCGAAATGTAGAGCGACTGGAGGTTTAAACTTCCATAATAATTCCATTTTCATAAGGTGCAATTTTGCTTCGACTTTATTTGACGCCTTCAAGTTGACAATGCTAGATTGGAGAATATTTTTCGACACAACAAATGTTTTACCGCAAAATTGAATCCCTTGTGTTCGGAATGGGTGTTCCTGGGACTATTATGATTTCGTACAGATAATAAAAACTAAAATGAATTCATTGGTTTCTCTTGTTTTGTTACAATGACAATTTTTTCAGGAGAACAACTAGGTCCATCGGGTTTTGAGATGATTGTTCTGTCGATTTTGTAGGCTTTTTTTTAATAGTCGGATAAAAGTCAGCATGTCCTTGACACATTTTTATACCATGACATAGCCATTAAAAATTCGAAAACATGCATTATTTTCTTCATTTGATAATGAAGACAAGAAATTATATTCAGGGTGTAGTTATTCTGAATATACTCATTATTTAGCACGCATAAAATCATCTGGTGAAAGAGTTACCATAATCTATGCCCAAGAATAAATTTGTTGTCAAAATAGACGATAATTTTGTTGGGAGGATGCTAAATAACGCTAAACTATTGTTACAAGACTTCCTTTTTGTTGTTTAAACAAAACACGGATCTGTTCTGTTTTGCCCCCCCCCCCAGTGTTTTTTTGACCCCCAGTTACAAATTATGTGTTGTTATATAGCACGTTACTATGTAAAAATAATGCACGTGCGTCTGGGGGTCATAAAAAATATATTCCCACAAAGCTGGGGGGGGGTGAAACAGAATAGATCCCAAAACACAAATATCTGGACATAGAAAATCAATCTTGATCAAAATTAATAAAAAAAATTAGGGATCTTTTCCGTCTGTGCCCCCCCCAGTACGTTATGCCCCCCCCCCGCTACAGAGCACGTACCATTGCATAGTAAATCATTATGCAAAAATATGACACGCGCGTCTGGGGGTGCAAATAATATGCGCCCACTAAGCTTGGGGGGGGGGGGGGGCGCAAACTGAAAAGATCCAAAATTTGATATTCTAGCCAATAAAGAGTTTTCACCTGTTCTGACAACGACAGCAGTCACCTTCAGCTGATGACCTTGACCAGTTCTTGTCTGGAGTACTTCGGTGCCAGAGAAGAGGCAGTGTCGCTTGTGGGTGTCCATGCTAAACTTCGCGCTCCCGGACGTTGCTAACTCTGACTCTGTCGAGTCACTGTCCCCCGCACTAACCGCATTCTTGGTCACAGGTACACTCTCGCCTATTTAGAACAAAAACGCAGATTGTGAAACTATTGGAACAATACACTAATAGCCAAACAATATGATACACTATGGTACCGAAAAGCTACGTACAGCATGATTTGTGTTTATTAAGGGTTTTAAACGGCATACGTAAACGTTTATCCCCCCCCCAACTTCCCCCAAGCCAATGTAGTCCCTACCTGTAAGCATGGATTCGTTTACGATGCAGGAGCCAGAGAGGAGGACTGCATCAAAAGTCAACTGGTACGGTTTGCTCTTCACAGGCAGCGACACTATATCTCCAGGCACAAGGTCTCTGAACACATGAATAGAAATGATGGTTTCTAAGCTCAGCTTTCTGGGGGTAACCTCTAAGGACATATGAGTTCGACATACTCACCTCTATTACATCTTCAAGTTTGAAATTCTAGTTTTTCATTTAACCGGGTAAAAAGTTGCGTAAAAAGTTGCGAATTGAAATCCGGGCTTTTTCGTGCCTTGAAGCAATTTCAAAATTTTAATGCAACCCTCTGAACAAAAAGAAATAATATACGTAGGCTATGTTGCCAGTCATCTATCAAATGCTGTAGTATTATTGCTACCATTATACTTAAATATACTTTATGTTTTCTAGTGCAACTCCGGCTACCCTGTTTTTAAGAGCTATGAAATTAGACAATGAAAAGCATCAAAGTTATAAAAAATTCTTTTGGCGAAGGATTCTATTAAACAAGGAGACTAAGTAATGTGCGTCGGCACATAATGTTGCGACCCCACTCGTCCACATTTTGACTTAATGTCCACCAAATGAGGAAGAAAGAAAATTTTCAAAAATTCACATTATCTTCGAAAATAATTGAAAGAATTAAAAATCGCTTTACACTAAAACACTAAACGAATAAAATGATGCAGCTTTAGACAAATATTCAAAAACAAAACCTAAACTAACCAAAATAAATTGTACGTCAATAGAAAACATAGGTAAAAAGAAGTAAAAAAAAAGAACGAAAAGCGGCGAAGTTAAAAAATGTGTTTATATTTTTTGAAACGAATTTGTTTTAAGGTCATTAAAATCATTAGCTACATTAGCTATCGACTGAAATCCTTAGGAAGCTATTGGGATCAGCCATCATCTAGAAAATGTCATACGACTACAAAAACACGACAAATACAGGCAAAAATTAAAAATTTAAATAAAATTTGCAAGATGAATGTGTCGAAGCCGTTGAAACCATCATCTATCAACTTTAAAGCAGTAAAATGTTCAATTGCCCCATTCAGCTGGTTTTTGACCTGTCATTACGCGAACGGTAAAAAGAAGAACAAAAATAACCTAAAAAAATTGGCAAATATCCAATAAAAATTAAGAAAACAGTATCACAGCCTAAAAACCATTACTTCAAGCTTCAAATTACAAAAAAAGAATACATTTTGATTTACTGTAAAGATAATGCGGTCTCTATTTGCTGAGGCGAAGCTGAAAAATGACCTAATTAAATTGACAGAACATTTTGCAAAGCTCAAGAATCCATTGTTGAAAATGAATATTTTTCATGCCATAACAACAAAAAGTTTACAACTAAAAGGTACTAAATAGATTGTCATGTAACGCCTTAGGAATCCAGAGGACATGTCAGCCGCGAGAAAAAGTCTTTGGACTACAAAAAAGACGAAAAGAGACAGAACTCAATATTTCACAAACAATATTACGCAAATACTTTGTTGAGGCCATAAAACTACCCTTGAGGCCATAAAAAACTTTCCACTGAAATTATAATAGATGTTCACCAATCCTCAAGTGCAATTAAACTCCATCTGTCCTTGATATATGCGTGATTTGAAATCATTCGGATCTGTATTTGCCCTAAAAAAGGCGAAATCATTTTTAAAAAAATAGAGCGCCCCTATACAAACGGAATACCTCATGGCTTGTATAAATCCAACTTTAGACTAAAATTAGCTTTGCTACTGCTGCTCATCTATTATCAAAGCTATCTCTTACCTAATTGTTAACGAAATAGACAATTTGACGAAAAGTCTATATATTTTGGCCAAAAATTGAATTAAGCAGTTCATCAAGACTCTTCTGCTTTTAAAGGTAAAGCCACTACTGTCGATCGGAGCAAATAGATAGTAATGTCAAACTGTTAGTGAAAAATAAATACTCAAATTTGGAAGAAACAAATTAGATTTATATCATAAATGAAAAATCAACCTGCTGTTTATTTTCCGAGTAGCCTGAACATCCAAATCATCAAAGGACTTTTTCGCCATCGACCCCTTCCGATCTTCCACCTTTTGACCTTCTCTTTGCACCCTTTCGAACTCTGACCTTATGACCTTGACTTTCGAAGAATGGCTGCTCATTTCGTGGAGCGACTGCTGCTGTTTGCGAGTTTCGTACGTTGACACTGCGATTGATATGACAGATATGATAAGAATGCATATTGCGTAATAGTAATATTTCTCGAACATCCACAAAATCACAGATGCAATTTGGATTGCGTAGAAAGGGTTGATGATTTCCCGACACGCGATTGTCCAGATAGAGTTGACGGGAATCGTCGTTGAGTTAGGTCCGTACAGCTCTCGCTTGTATTCTATGTCCCAATTTGAAAGAGGTAGTGCCTTTTCTAGGAACCAATTTATGTCCAAATTCGTGTCCATTGGCCTAAAAACACCACCCGGAGTATATAGGGTCAGGGCAATTCAGTACTGAATCATGATATTTCAATTCTGGATTCATACCATGGCCATAGTCTGATCATGTCACTTTTCACTGTGAAGAGAAACAAATCAGAGAAAAACAATCCGGATGTCGCAATTATGTCAGATCAAACAATGATGCTCCAAACAATTATCCTAAAACAATGCTGCTGCAATTCTGCATCTATTTTGCAGGAAAATATTTTTGCACAAACATGGTAATTTACATTAAAAGTTCAGGTTAAATTTAAGGTATTTTTACAGGTATTTTTACCTTAAATTTTAAGGTAATTTTTGCGCGTTTTTCAGGTAAGTTTACGTAATTTTGCCTTAACTGTTCAGGTGTGTTTTTCAGGTAAATTTAAGTTATGTTCAGGTAAAAGTTCAGGTGGTGCCCCCTTAATTTTTCAGGTAAAGTTGAGGTAAGTTAAGGTAAGTTCAGGTAAGGCAAAACTACCTGAACGTTTCAGGTAAGTTAAGGTATTTTTTCAGGTAAATTTACCTGAACTTTATTTAGTGTGCAGGTTTATACATCCTATATGTAATGTATGATCTCACAATTTTGTTGTCGGTCTATTACAATGGTCGTAGATGAACGAACTACATGGAATAAGGACTAACTTTACAGGGCAGAATTTGAGCTGCTCCAAAGTGAAGATGTATCGAATGCGTTTGTGCTCGAAATAGCGGAGACTGTGCTAAAACAAACAATTTCATCTGCTAGAAAAATAGAGGTAACAACGATAGGGTTGATAATGAACACTGCTCTATTTTGCGTCCAGGACAACAATTATGCGGTTACGTTTTTTTTATTCGACCGGTTAACCTCTTACTCCTAAATTTCACAAACAGCATGGTAGCACTTAAAATTTTAATCTGAATTTTTTTGACAAACCAAAAAAACGACTGACGTAATTCAGCTGTTTGAAATAACGGATCTTTTCAACAAATGCCCCCTTTGATACCTAGTAGGGAATACATGCCTCTCATGCGCTGAGGAAAATAATATGGAAATTGCGGGTTGGTTATCGCGAATCGTGCTCACCATCCCACCAGTCTGAAAATCTGTTCGCTTTGTATTCCAATTCGGCTAATTGAAATAGCATGGCGTATTTTATTCTAGTCAGTTCAAAATAGTATGCGCATACGTGTGCAAGTTATTAAATGTCTCTGATTGGTTAACAAATCGTTCTGTTAAATTCTATTCAAGATTAGCCCCTTTTTGCAAGGAGGGGGCAATTGTGAGAACCCTGGACGAGAGAGAATGGTTATCTTGTAAGATCTTACAAGATTCTTATAAAAGATGGTTATCTTATAAGTTCTGACAAAATTTTTACGAAAGATGGTTATCTTGTAAGATCTTACAAGGTGAATGGATATCTTGTACGATTCCTGCAAGTTCGTTCCGGTTGAGCTGCATTCCCATTGGTTCTTTTATGCGCAATTCTCTTCATTTAATGCATTGAAGTTTTGAGAATTGGTTGCGTATTTTTGATTGACATTTTTATTCATTAATTTGATAGAAAATTGCTTTTCATGATAATTTTTACTGCATCAGTACAAAATTATTCACTTTTACTTTTGATTTATTGCCAAAAACTAAAAAAATGTGACTGAAATTATTATTTTTTCCCTTACTTTATATGCTCTTATGAATAAAAAATTGCGAAATTATTTATTATTAGACAGATTTTTTCTCATTGCATTCAATCTTTTGATACAGAAAAACCCATATTCCTGCTTTCTATTTAATATTGGGTGTAAATTTATTATTCAAAGAAACTGTTTTGATTTTCAAGTTTTAACAAATTACAAGTTATAACAAATTACATGTTTTTTTGTCATGTGCATCATCTCCAAATTTTTTTTACGCGCTGTGTATTTCAGTTTTGTGTATTTCGATCCTCGCAAGACAACGGTTATTCTTGTAAGACTCATATCAGACGAGTGTTTATCTTATAAGTATCTTGTAAGAAGAATGCTTATCTTGTAAGAATCTTGTAAGACGAATGCCTATCTTGTAAGAATCTTGTAAGACGAATGCTTATCTTGTAAGAATCTATCAGAAAATCTTGTAAGACGATGCATCTTCTTGTAAGATTCTGTCAGAATCTAACAAGATCTTACAAGATAACCATCCCCAGTCCACTCGGGAAAAGATCCAAAATAATTGATTACAAATTTGTGTAGCTGCGAAACTAAAATTTATATTATGCTCACAATTTCTTTTGCAGACCCAGTTTCTGATTCATAATCCATATTTCTTTAAAAAATTTAGATAAACTGTTTTTTCTCGTTCCTCATGCGAAAAAAAAAACAGGGTAATTTGAAACCTATTAATGATGACTTTGCTTATCGTTTCTGTTCAATTGACATTTGAGTTAGAGCAGAATTTACGTTAGGCACTGTGGTAGGGTCTATTACTCTTCGCCACCCTTGCTGCTCGTGACCCCCCCCCCCATTTGCCCATTTACAAATTATGTATGTTAAAGCGCATTCATTACGAGCCAATTTCCAAAAAATCGAGTGTATGTGCTCGATTTTTTAAAATTAGAGTTGTAAGCGTGCGTGGAAACGGGTGACATTAGGCTACTTTAGTTCAGATGTGCTCAATATTACTCCTTTCCCCGGGATACGGATACAGTATCTAACTACCAAAATTAAAGGAAGCCTCATTGGTGATTAGCTTCAAAAATGTGCCTCGCGATACTAACTCTGAATTAACAAGACAATTAGGGGTTTCGAAAATACGCATAGCACTGTCTGTTCACAAGAAAAATTAAGTCTTTAAATTTTCTCTCAAGTAAATACTAATAAAATTCGGGCAATAAAGTTTTAGGCTAATTGTTTCCATAAAATGCGAAATTTGTTTAAATTTGACTTTTCGGACATTGGCCACCTAATGATTGAAGCCCTAGTGATGAGCGGATTCAAATCTTGCAAGAATCTTGCAAGATGATTCAAAACTTGCAAGATTCTTGCAAGAATCTTGCAAGATATCAATCAAGGCCAAAAAATAAAACTGGGTACAAGTGTTTTAGGAAACATCTTTGAAGCAAGTTTTTCTTTACTGAACAAGTTACGAAGCCTTATTCAATGAAAAAAAAAATAGCCAGGATTCAAAATCTTGCAAGAATCTTGCAAGAATCTTGCAAGATTTTGAATTCCGGAAAAAATATTTATGTGTTTTTGGTAGCTAAAACTAACTGAAAACCAAATATCATGACTGATATCAGAATTCGTGATCAGCAAAACTGAAAATAAATGACTTTTTTCGTCAACGCCTTTTGAATGTGAAATCTTGCAAGAATGAGGTGTCAACTTGCTATTCCCGATTAGCCCTCCGTGATCATCTCCAACTGCGACAAAAAGATTTACATTTTTCAAACCGTCAATTTGACTATCACTTTCTTTCATAGTG
>NW_027451521.1:0-27500 GCF_964194025.1 Convolutriloba macropyga
TTAAAAAAGTTTTCAGTTTCTTCCTAAAAGTAAGCTCATCTGGTATTAGCTTCAAATCAAATGGCAGTCGGTTTCATTCAAGCGGAATTGCATGGCTGAAAGACTTCTTCCGAAGTTTTAGTGACCAAAATTTGAAGGTTGTAAATATACTCTGGCATCTTGTAACTATATCATTGTGAGACACAAGAGATCTAAGATACCCTGGAACTCGTTGAGGATGATGAATTAGGCCATGACCGAAAAGTAAAATTTTCAACAGCACATGTTTCTGCACAGGTAACCAATGTAGCCGCTTGATGAATCTTGAAGTTGTTGTTCCGGGTGACAGTCGAATTATCAACCTGCATGCACAATTCATTATCCGTTGTAACTTCCCATGAAGTACAGCAGGTAATCCATAATAAAATGAGTTGCAGTAGTCAAGCCGCGAAATAATCATTACTCTTACCAGTTCTATTAGGACATCCCTGTCAACTGTGTCTCTAATAGAATAGATTTTCCGTAGCACATAGTAGCAGGCAGAAGTAACCGAGCTGATTTGCTTTGAAAACAAAAGTTTTGTAATCCAAAAATACGCCAAGGAATTTCACATGATTCGAAAATTTGGAATCCATAGAGTGTTTTAGATCGGCATTGAAAGAATTTTTCGCACTACTTCCATAAACTCTGTTTTACTGGTATTCAATTACAGTTTGGCGCCACAAAACCATTTCTGTAAGGTGCTAATAAATAATCAGATCAAACTTCCCCTGAGTCACCGTTTCCTCATAGACAAAATAAATAACGGTATCATCCGCATAGAAATGATAGTTTTGATAGTATATCATGATCCAGTGTATCAAAGGCTGCTGATAGATCGAGTCCAATGTAAAAAGTGCTCTTTTTTAGATCTAAATTAAGTAACATGTCTGTCGTTGGTTACTTTTAGTAGTGCGCTTTCTGTTGAATAAAACTTTCTCTAGACATTTTGAATCGCACAGAACATGGCATTGCTTTCGAGGTGATCGGTAAGCTGTACAAGAGCTAATCTTTCTAATAACATCGATGTGTAACTGAGATTTGATTATTGGCCGATAGCTTGCAAAATCCTCAAGATCTATTTAGGGTTTATCGAAACAAATAAAAATATTGATGTACACTGCCTGTTTCAAATGCCCAATGGTCCCCTTCGGTAGACATTATAGCCACATTTTATTTCCATGTAAGTAGTTTGAACTTTTCAGGAGCCCACACGAACGTCAATTTGGTGATAGTAGTTCTTTTCACCAACAGAAATCTGCTATTTTTCCTTGCCGTTGTCTTTCTTTATTATCACATACAACTACGGTGTCACAACAATTATACATTTATGGAATCATAACAATTACGGTGTGGTGTAGTAGTAGCAGTACTAGTAGTAGTAGTCGTCGTCGTAGTAGTAGTAGTGCAGGATTTAGAGTAAGACGCTTGGGTTTCCACCCAATTTACGGTTCAGATCAGTTTTATCTTCTTTAATAAGTTGCAGTTTCCCCATCTGCGAAACACTCTCCATGTGCATTTATTCTCTTCCACAAAATGATTTGTGAAAAAATTCCAGTATATTTTCTGTAGGGTAATTTTGTTTAGGGTCTTTCCATAATTATTCGCAACTCTAGAAACGTAGTTGAAGAGTAATTTCATTCTTCTAAAAAAAGTTAGCGTTAGTTTTGTTAATTCTCTCTTTTGTGATTCAATATTCACCCCATTCAGTCTGACGTGCTGTTTCCACTGCTTTTTAATTGCTCTTGAACGAAGTTCACAGCAATTATTGTAAACGTGTGTCTTTATTATGCAAAATTTTCGCTTGACAATTTTGACTTTTCGAGTGACTTTTACGCCCTTAATTTTTTGCGTTTCGCGTGATCTAAAATTCTCTCTCAATCGCAATTTCAAGCAGCTGAACTCAATTGGCTGCAATTTAATACTAAAAGTCGAATGAAAAGTGCGCCGAAACTGCTGCCATTTTTTATTTTAAATCCTAATAATGGTATATGTTAACCTCTAATGTGGTCATTTGAAGCCCACTATTGAACTTCTTAGTCCCATTTAGGCTCCCCCCCCCCCGACTGAAGCAGGCTGCAATTCATTTAGAGCTCCCACTAGTCCTTCGAGAGCAATTCTTCCGACTTTTAGTCGGTTATCTTTCAATATCGCTAATAACTACATCATAATCCCCTCGAATAGTGGATAATAGAAGCAAAAGATCGTGCATTTATACGTAGAGACTCGGTGGTAATAGTTTTAAGGTCACAAAGCGATTCCGGTAGCTCTAATTTGAGTTGAGTATCCATTTCGTTGCATGGTGTTGGAATTTTTCAAATTCGTGGATGATACTTCTACTTGGTAGCCACGTTTGAGAGGCATAGACGGCAATCGGCACAACATATTCAGTGTATGCATTTAGTTTCACTTGGGGATGTTAAACTAAGAGGGAAATAGTTATATAGTTGCTGCTACAATCTTCGTTGAGCAGAAACTCTATGAACTTCATTTGGGAGAAATCAATAATTTTCAAATATTTGAAACCTTTTTATTTCAACAAGTTTCCGTTTTCACGATAGGGAGAGTTAGACTCATTTGATTTCAGTGAACTCAAGCACAAAATATATTGATCAAGAGCTCGGTGACAGACCAGGCGAGGACTCACAGTTTCATCAAATCAAAACGTCCGATAGGACCTCAATTCATCTTCTCAAGGATATAGAGCGCCGGGTCTTCTTTCTTCTTGACTTAATCGACTGCTTACCAAAAGAGCCCGTAAAGCAGAAATTAGCGGAAATTGAAAGACGGAAGAAAATTCAAGAGAGCAGAAAATCTTATGCAGATCAAGAGGTCCACCGACTTGAAAAATTAGAGAAGCTTAAACAGAAATCACAGATACCAATTCCAAAACGAACCGGCAAGCCACTGGTGCCAATGACTTTGCTGAAGACGCAAGAAGAGAAAAGAGAAGAGATTGAGAAGAGGAAGCGCATTGAGTTTGAAAAGCTATATTTTGATACAGAAGATGACACAAGTACACGCGACTACTTCTGAATGCAGAATCCTGTCAATTTATCAGAACTTTAAATAATAAGAACTGCTGGATCTTTTCCGTTTGTGCCCCCCCAGCTTAGTGGGTGCATATTATTTGCAACCCCCAGACGCACGTGCAATATTTTTACATGATGATTTACTATGTAATGACACGTGCTCTGTCACTGGGGGGAGCATAACGTACTGGGGGGCACAAACGGAAAAGATCCGAATTGCTGTTTAAATTTATCATTTATATAGGCAAGTTAGAACACTGACAAATCGGAAGAACTAAGTCCCCAACAATACGCAAATATATAAAAAATAGAGCAGAGCATTAAAGGCGTCATTATAATTTGATTTTCAATTTCTTGTCTTTTAGAAACAGAAACGCAGACACGTTAGAACACTGACAAATCGGAAGAACTAAGTCCCCAACAAAACGCAAATATAGAAAAAATAGAGCAGAGCATTAAAGGTGTCAATATTATTTGATTTTCAATTTCTTGTCTTTTAGAAACAGAAACGCAGACATACGTTAGAACACTGACAAATTGGAAGGACTAAGTCCCCAGCAATACCCAAATATATAAAAAATAGAGCAGAGCATTAAAGGCGTCAATATAATTTGATTTTCAATTTCTTGTCTTTTAGAAACAGAAACGCAGACATACGTTAGAACACTGACAAATCGGAAGAACTAAGTCCCCAACAATACGCAAATATATAAAAAATAGAGCAGAGCATTAAAGGCGTCAATATAATTTGATTTTCAATTTCTTCTCTTTTAGAAACAGAGACGCAGACATACGTTCAACAAGTTGTTTATTTGGGTCTTTCCCATTAGAGCCCCTTCCACCGATACCTTTCGTAATCACAAGAAACAATAATACATTAACAACTTTAGAGAATCCAGGGAGAAGAGTCAGGCATTACAAACTCGAGACCGCTTAACGTCGATAAAACAGTAATCAAGTCATTGAAATGCAAGCGGAAACTGCTAATACTCAATTTTGAAAAAACACATATTGAACGCATATTTTGGCTGACATAGTTGCCCTATCTTAATTTTGATTCGCCTACAAGTGTCAACAAAAAATGCTCCTGAGTAAGCTAGAGCAGAACGAAAATGGGATACGAATTCGAGGGACCTGTCCAGCTACTAGAATTTGTAAATTCAACTCATTAATACCGAAAGTTATTCTCAAGTAAACCTCCACGTTAATAAAGTTCTCGGAACTTTGGGTCATAATCAGCCCGGAACTCTCAAAAGGGGAAGCTGAAAAACAGAAGTTAAAAAACACGACCTGAACTCAACAAAAGATGACTTGACTCGTGGACATCGATCAATTGACCACAAACAAAGACAATACTGGTTATATAATGCCAATAGCAGCATACACATCACTAATTTGCCTACCTAGCAGATCAAACATTAATCAAACTTGAAACAGTTGAAAATCTAGCCACTCGGAGGACCCTCAAGTCCACAAAAACTTGACAAGGAAGACTGCAAGAACTGGAAATTCTCCTTCTCATCTTAAGATGATGATGTAGATTTAAGCACTTCGTATAATCTCAGATATATTAATAGAGATATACGAATCGTCCATATTAATAGACTTGACAGAAAAGTAGTAGTAGTAGTAGTAAAAAAAATACAAACAGATAAGAATGAAAGTAAAAATCCCTTTTCAGGAATAGAAAGCATTATACCCGGGATTTTCATGCAATCCGGAATAAAAAATGAATTGATTTTAGTATAATAAGTGTAAATAAAATGTTGTAAATGTGATTTTAACTGTAAATAATTTCAAAAATTCGATGTTGCTTTAACTCATTTCTTAGAATTATAGTCAAAGACAAGTTTACATACTTTGTAAATGATTTCATTTAATTTTTTAAACCTGACTATGAACGCAATGTTCGAAAACCTTCGTTTTAGTTAATCAATTTAAGTTTTAATTGACAATTACTTCTCTGCATCAGCAGTAGTAGTAGTAGATTAGGATTAGAAGTTCGTTCTTCAGGGTATTGCTCCCATTCAATTGTCCAGATTCATGAGTTTCTGATTAGTGTTGCAGTATCCACACTTTGTTTTCCTCTGTGTACTGATTTGTTTTCCTCTGTGTACTGATTGCAGAAATAATGCAAAAAAATTTTTGACAGTGTATTTTTATTTAAGCTTCTACCATAATTTGAATAAGTTTTGAGCACTAAAGCAGTCTTTGACATTTTAACTGATTTTTTTGATATTTTAGATATTTTTTATTTATGAGGCGATTACAGCTGGTGGGTAAAACTTTGGGAACAATAAAAAAACTTTGGCTAAATTTAGCAATAATGAGCTGAATGAGGAATTTCCAATGCTCTATGAAATTTTCAATACTACTACGGTGATCATTGAAGCCAGCAATTACTACAACAGTGTTCAGCTTCTGATATGGGTATTGATTGATAACGTCACAGAGATCTAGCAGCTTAGCTCCTCGATTGGGAGTGAACACATCCCTGTACTTGACCCTCGTCTATATATTTGGAACTAGAAGTACTCAAAACCAAGTCCGAGCAGCTGGAGCGGAAAGGGTTGGCAGCAAAGCGTCCCTTTCAGGGAGCCTGCTAACATCACTGTAAGGTGCGTCATAATTTGAAGCTTGTCTTTGAGTCCAATGCTTAATTGGCTTCTATATTTCGAAAAAAAAGAAAAGTACTTCTCTTTGATTTAGTTTATCGTAGGAATTCCAATCCGCAGTTATTTTTGCAGTCTCTTTAGAGTTGCCTTAAATTTTCCCAACTGTCTGAATAACAATTCCTGACGACTTATTTTGCGGATATAAATTTTTTTCCGTATTTATTTTTGTTGAAAGTATTGCAGATTGATTGTAGGCCAAAAAAGCCTACAGATAGTACCCTCTAAAATGTTTTTTAAACTGGAGGGGAACGCAGCTAAGGAAATTTAGAATTGTTCCAGAGCCTGTTCGGTTTTGGTTCTAATTACAAGCCACTTTTCATTGCTCATTGTTGTATTGCTCAGATGAAACACCGCATATTGCAAGCTTTTTGATTATCTGAAACACAAACTCCTAAATGTAGCTCAGTATATGGAACATCTAATTATGATACAACATAAGGAACTCAATTAAAATTACATGCAGCCCACAGATATTAAATTCGAACGTAATCATCTTATTACTTCGGTCTATTTCTCAGGCGTCCATGTCGTCTCATTTCCACTTCAAGCTGTGCCATCGGATTATAAGTGTTGCGGCTGGTCAAAAGTCTCAGCTGAAACGATATATCACAGACTGATTCTCGAGCTCTATGCCGGCCTGGTTCTTCAAAGTGTTTGATTGACTAATCATCTCGTCGGAACAATTAGTCCTTCGGACGTACTAAAGGAATAAAATTTTAATTTTGTTGATTGAAGTTAAAAAATCCTTAGAAATGATCTATGTTCAATATTGTGCTTAAGTTTGTAAGGCTTCAGCCAGTTTTAGTAATGTTGCCAACTTGTCGTCAGGTAAGCTTAACTAACTTGAAACTGGCAAAATTTTCAGATCTAGCAAAACGTAGCAAAAAAATCTGAGCTTGTTGATGAATTAAGTTTTAGTCCACTTTATGAGTCAGCTGCTCTTGGTAAAAGTTTCCAATGGTTCTAAATACAATATGGTTTCACTATTCAAACAATTGGGTTAAAGCATATTATCAAATATTTATCATTTATAATATCATTGTTTATTGTCCACGATTGTTTAATCAAGTAAAGTGATTTAGGTCATTGTTTACATAGTAAATGTCAATTTACTGCAATATTTGTCTTTGATGAGATAAACACGGACGGTTATTAGGTAGCTCTAAATACCTCAAATGTATGGTATTTGACTTTTATTGATCACCTAAAGTATCAAAAAACAAACCATTTAAGAAATTTAACAATAAACGAAAAAAATATCGAAAAGTGCCGAGGTTGCACCATATGAGTGCTAATAGCGACAATTATGGGTCTGATGCAATAAAGTTCAATGAGTCCAGGAATTGCTTAGAAGTTACCTTAACTGTGTGCTATAACCTCGGTTGTCTCAGTTTTTCCTTCCCAAAAATGGGGAGCGTGTACAAATTTTTGGTCCCAACTTGTAAAATTTTTCAGTTTTGACTATTTTTGACAAATTTTTTGTTTTTTTAGTTTCAAAAGCTATTTCTTTCTGCCTGATGGCTTTTTCAGCTGATTTGAAGTGCCGCCTACAAAATTGGTTTTTTGGGCGCTTTTTCGGGCGCTTCATGCGCTTCGCTAGTAGAAACACAAAACATTCACCAACATCTGGACTGTATTGTTTTTGTTCGGTGAATTTGATGTGCTCTCTGTTTCGTCCGCAACAGCAGTTTGCTGCTCATTCAGTGCATTGTCCGAATAAAATTCTGATGACGGAGCTAAATCTCAAGCCGAGACAGTTCTTTCCCGTCCACTGGGATATTGGACTTGGACAACATTCTTGCTAACAACGTCTGTTTTTACAGCTTCCACAAGAGGAACGGGTTTGCTTCGTATGAAATTTCTGAGCTATGCTGTATTGCTTTTAATAAACCAATTGGGGAAATTAAAATTTCTATAATCTTTCCATGGGGGTTGCAAAAATTGCCAGCGAGGTGTTTAATTTGTGCTGGTACAAAGTAACCCTCTAATTGAAGAAAGTTCTTCCCCAAGAACAGCTTCCAAGTGGTTCTACGGAAGCTTCCTGGAATCCAAACGGCAGCTAATAGCCTTCCAGATAACTTCATTGTAACGTCCGTTTTGTCCTTTACCTTGAAGGTAAAACAGTGATGAAAGGGATTGGGTAACTCTTCTTTCTGAGCAGAAAACATTGAACTCCTGAGACTCTTCCACAATCGGAGTGGAAAAACCATGAATTGCCAAATAAAACACAAAAATGCGAGAAGAACAAAAATACACTTTGCTGTAATATCCTTAATGGTAAAATCAAAGAGAAGTCGGATGAATAGCTTACTTAATGTCACCGAGAGGGTGCGTTAAGTTCCTAAAATTGATTTAGAGCCAAAATTTAGTCAACGCAGGATTTGCTCTCCGTTTTTGGGTGAGCAATCTTAGAGAGAGCAACAGCTCGTATATTTTTTCCAGGTCTCTTTCCAATACAATGGTAAGAATGAGCAGGTTGGAATCGCCAGCGGCTGAGCCTCTCGTTCTTTATTTTTACTTTTCCTGTAAAAATTTAAATTCGATTTTTTTTATTGGTCCTCAGAGTAACCGGAAATGTTCACAGCAAGTTGGAAAAGGATTCATGTTTGCTAAGGTTTCCTTTTCCGAAGCAGAGCAATTCCGCTCACATGATGATAATGTTTGCAAAAAATACGCCATTGATCTAATATTTTGGGATACTGACGCACCCTGAGGCGTCAGTTTCCAGAAACAAATAACCAGCATCTGCAAGAGGCAAGGTTAAACAAGCATCAGCGATCTGTGATTAGATATTGTTGATGCAAGAAATAGCAGTGGAACTCAACCGAAAAGCTCGTTTCTTTTAAGCTCTTAAGATGGGCTGAAGTCTGCTTGGTTAATGAGGGACTTATTTTACATTATACGCAAAAGGTTCAATTAAACGTCTCAATGATTTCAAATTACTTGGAAAGGGATACTCCTTCAAGGCCCTCAGTCTCTCTGGGTCCGGCTCAGTTAATGTGGCCTAGTATAGAAATTTTCTATAGACAGAACTGACATTTTTCAATACTTAAGGTGACTCCTTTTTTGGCAGAAAGAAAAAAATCCATTACGTTTTTGTCATGCTCTTCTATTGATTTTCTGCCAATTATTTCATCGTCAACGCAAGGATACGTGTTTTCAAGATTTTTTCGGTCAACAAAATTGTGTATTATTCTCTGAAGCGCAGGTAATGTGTTAGTTAGCCCAAAAGGAGGACAATAAAATTCGTTAATTTTTCTCCCAACTTCAAGAGCTGTGAACTGCTTATCTTCCTATTTCAAAGGTACCTGATGATAGGCGCTCTTTAGGTCAGTCTTCAAGAAAAATTGATTAACGGAAGATTTGTTCAGCAGTTCTTCCATATTCGTAAACGAGTACGCATCGTGAGTGGTAACTAAATTGGCTATCATGGAGTTGTCGACTACCAAGCGTCGTTCATAGCCTTTTACAAGAAACACCTGAGCTCGTCTTTGAGACAGTGGATAACGGACCAATCATCTCTTAAGCAGATCCAAAGTTTCATTCCGCATGTACTCAAAATATTCTTTGTTTGAATGTCTCTACATCGTTGCGAAAGACTTAGCTTTAAAAATTTTATCGAAAAAAATTTTGGTGGGTCAATAATCATCAGTCTAAACTCGTTACTTTCAGCAATAGTAGTCAAATAAAAAACGTCCAACTGAGTTTTATTCCAATCAAATTTAAAAAAAGCAGTCTCATTTGGTGAGAACACATCCAGACCAATGATTGCGCTAACAATTAGATGACCAACTACAAAGAAGGAGACAGTACAATAAAAGTTATTCATGCTCACTAAAGCGTTACAAACTTCAAGAACTGGAAAAACTTCACCGTTTGCTAGACGAGATTTTGAATTCACTGGTTGAAATGGCAATTGCAACTGCTCACACACATCACTCGTTATAAAAGAATGGGTGGAGCCGGGATCAACAAGTGCTCTAACATGAAGAGGGCAGTGTTCGCCAATAAAACTTTTTTGTAGAATCCATTGGGAGACATGGTCACGTCGTTCGTTGTCCTCACACTGCATGGTACAGAAGCTATGTGTTCGTCGTCATCCGAAGCAACATTTGCAACAAGTGACGCACAGTCTGCTGCTCAGTGCCCTTGTTTTTCCCATTTCAGACACTTACTTTGTCGCGCTGTGTATTTATTCCGTGACATTTTGAAGCGTTTACATCTACATTTACTTTTTGAAGCTTTTTTAGAATGAGCTGCTTTTTTATTGACAGCAGCGATATTTACGACGGGTGCACTAGATGTAAATGGCGAAGTGTCTGCGGTGGCATTATATGGCTGAGAAAAATTTTTTTGATTGCATTTGCGAATTAAAAGCATTTCTCAAGCAAAGCTTCCGAGTCCGCCAACTCAAAAGGTCGAACACGTATTGTATCAGAGTCTTTTGTAATTCCATTGATTGGTAGACCATCAGCAAAGTTTTGCATCAACCAAGGTCATTGGAGGTCGAAACTTTGTTGTAGATGTTAAAAAAATTGTTGTGTTGCTCAGAGGAAACATCGCATATTGCAAGTTTTTATTCATCTGAATTACAAACCCATAAATTTAAATCATTATAATGAACATGCCATTACGATACAATTTAAGGTACTCAATTTTCTTTATATTCATCAACGTAGACTGCCATGTCCAGGAAATCCAGTACATTTTTTCGTCCATTTGATCACTGTAAGCTACAAATTTGTAAGCAAGTTATTTTCTAATTGAAAGAATTTATATGGGTAGTTTTCACTGTGCAAACTATGTCATCTAATTATCGTTCAAATAGTTTTTGTTTCCTAGTGTGTTTGTCAGTTGGTGAGTTGTCACAATTTTTAAATGATTTGTATAGTTCTTCATTTTCGCGGATAAGCTAGAAACGAATGCCAAAGACGCCAACCACTATAAGAGAAGGCACAATTATGAAACTTCAATTTTGCGGTAAAAATTCCAATTAAATCTCAGCATAGTGGATTAGCAGCATGTTTTTGTTCTGTGAGATTGATGTGCTCTTTGTTTCGTCCGCAACAACAGCTTGCTGCTCATTCAGTGCATTGTCTGAATACCATTCTGATGGTGGAGCAAAATCTCAAGCAGAGACAGTTCTTTCCCGTCCACTAGGATATTGAACTTGGACAACATTCTTGCTAATAACGTCTGCTTTTACAGCTTCCACGAGAGGAAAAGATCTGCTTCGTATGAAGTTTCTCACGTACGCTGTATTGCTTTTAAAAAGCCAATCGGTGAAATTAAAATTTCCATAATCTTTCCATGCGAGTTGCAAAAAATTGCCAGTGAGAGGTTTAATTTGTGCTGGTACAAAGTAACCCTCTAATTGAAGAGAGTTCTTCCCCAAGAACAGCTTCCCAGTGGTTCTCCGGAAGCTTCCAGGAATCCAAATGGCAGCTAATAGCCTTCCAGATAACTTCATTGTAACGTCCGTTTTGTCCTTTACCTTGAAGGTAAAACAGTGATGAAAGGGATTGGGTAATTCTTCTTTCTGAGCAGAAAACATTGAACTCCTGCGACTCTTCCCCCAATCCGAGTGGATAGGCCATGAATTGTCAAATAAATCACACAAATGCGAGAGGAACAAAAAATACTCTTCGCTGCAATATCCTTGATGGTGAAGGCAAAAAGAAGTAGGATGAATAGCTTACTTAATGGGCGCGCTAAGTTCCTAAAATTAATGTAAAGCCACAATCTAGTTACCGCAGGATTTGCTAATTTTAGATACAGAAAAAAAGAAGATTTGCTCTCCGTCTTTAGGTGAGCAATCCTAGAGAGAGCAACAGCTTGTATATTTTTTTTCAGGTCTCTTTTCAATACCATGGGAATATTGAGCAAGTTCGAATCGCCAGAGGCTGAGCTTTTCGTTCTTTATTTTTTGATTTTTCCTGTATAAGTATAAATTTGATTCTTTTTTGATTGGTCTTCAGAGCAACCGGAAACGCTCACAGCAAGTTGGAAAACCTTTTTGAAAGAATCATTTTTGCTAAGGTTTCCTTTTCCAAAGCAGAGCGATTCCGCTCACATTTTGATAATGTTTGCAAAAAATGCGCTATTGATTTATTATTTTGGGATAAAGACTTACCCCATATTCGGAAACGAGTACGCATCGTGACTGGTAACTAAATTGACTCTCATGGAAATGTCGACTACCAAGCGTCGTTTTTAGCTTTTTACAAGAAACACCTGAGCTCGTCTTTGGGATAGTGGATAATGGATCAATCTTTTCTTTAACAGATCCAAATTTTCATTCCGCATTTACTCAAAATATTCTTTGTTTGAATGTCTGTACATCGTTGCGAAAGGCTTAGCTTTAAAAATCTTATCCGAAAACATTTTTGGTGGGTCAATAATCATCAGTCTATCCTCGTTACTTTCAGCAATAGTAGTCAAATAAAAAACGTCCAACTGAGTTTTAATTCAATCAAATTTAAAAAAGCTGTCTCATCTGGTGAGAACACATACAGACCAATGATTGCGCTAACAATTAGATGACCAGCTACAAAGAAGAAGACAATAACAGTTATTCATGCTCACTAAAGCATTACAAACTTCAAGAACTGGAAAGGCTTCACCGTTTGCGAGACGAGATTTTGAGTTCACTGGTTGAAATGGCAATTGAAACTGCTCACACACATCAGTCGTTATAAATGAATGGGTGGAGCCGGGATCAACAAGTGCTCTAACATGAAGAGAGCAGTGTTCGCCAATAAAATTATTTTTGTAGAATCCATTGGGAGACATGGTCACGTCGTTCGTTGTCCTCACACTGCATGGTACAGAAGCTATGTGTTCGTCGTCATCCGAAGCAAAATCTGCAACAAGTGGCTCACAGTCTGCTGCTCAGTGCCCTTGTTTTCGAATTTCAGACACTTACTTCGTCGCGCTGTGTATTTATTCCGTGACATTTTGAAGCGTTTACATCTACATTTACATTTTGAAGCTTTTTTAGAATGAGCTGCTTTTTTATTGACAGCAGCGATATTTCCAACGGGTGCACTAGATGTAAATGGCGAAGTGTCTGAGGTGGCATTATATGGCTGGGAGAAATTGCAATATACTTTGATTGCATTCGCGAATGAAATGCATTTGTCAAGCAAAGCTTCCAAGTCCACCAACTCCATAAGTCGAACACGTATTGCATCAGATTTAAGACCAGTCGCTAAACCGTCACGAAATGTCAAATTCTGAGAGTCTTTTGTAATTCCATTGATTGCTAGACCATCAGCAAAGTTTTGCATCAACCAAGATCATTGGAGGTCGAAACTTCGTTGTAGATGTTAAGAAAATTGTTGTGTTGCTCAGAGGAAACACCGCATATTGCAAGTTTTTATTCATCTGAATTACAAACCCATAAATTTAAATCATTATAATGAACATGTTATTAAGATACAACATCAGGTACTCAATTTTCATTATATCCATCAAAGTAGACTGCCATGTCCAGGAAATCCAGTACATTTTTTCATCCATTTGATCACTGTGAGCTACAAATTTGTATGCAAGTTTCTAAATGAAGGAATTTATATGGGTTGTTTTTCATTGTGCAAACTATGTCATCTAAATATCTTTCAAATAGTTTTTGTTTCCTAGTGTGTTTGTCAGTTGGTGAGTTGTCACAATTTTTAAACAATTTGTATCGTTCTTCATTTTTGCGGATAAACTAGAAACAAATGCCAAAAACAGCAACCACTATAAGAGAAGGCACAATTATGAAACTTCAATTTTGCGGTAAGAATTGCAATTAAATCTCAGCATAGTGGATTATTTCCTGCAGTTAATCTGGGGGCATCTCATTATTTCAGTTTGTGCATTAGGCAGCTGATTTTAACTCATTTCGCTGTTTTATTGATAACCAATGCAAGCTCATTCATAACGGACTGCTTCAGAATGATCGCGTTTTTGTTAAAAAAAGAAGCAAATTGACATGTTTTGCACACGTTCTGAAGCCTCTTTTTGAAAACATTGGATAAATCAAGGTACAAAAAATTGCAGAAATTAACTTTTGGGTGTATGTTTTATCTCACTAAAACAAACGCTGCTCAAAGTCCAGCTATTGCTTGCACAATTACAATTTTCGCAATTAAAAACATCGCTTTTGGCATACACTGCCTATTTGTCTTGCCATCTTAAGAGTTGAACCAAGTTTCACTGCAATAAACATCAGCCAGTTCTCCTCCTGAATTGAATTAGAAAATGGGCAAAATCTATCAGTGAAGTAGAAGTATTCTGGCAAAACTTTATGAATTCTGTCTTACCTTGCTGCAGGTTTAGTTTCAGAGAACTTAAGCAGAAACCAACTTCTCTTAACATTCAGTAACACTCTTCAGGAGCACTCCATTTTTCAATTTTTGAAAAAATCAAGTACATTGTTTCATCCATTTTTCCATTGTTATCTATAAATTTGTATGCAAATTATTTTCTAAATGAAACAAAAGATATGGGTTGTTTTTACTGTGCAAGTTATGTCAGCTAAATATCGCTCAAAATAACTTTTTTTCCTAGTTTGGTTGTCAGTTGGTGAATTCTCACAATTTATAAATGGTTTGTATCATTCTTCATATTGCGGATAAGCTAGAATTGAATGCCAAAGACGGCAACCACTATAAGCGAAGGCACTATTATGGAGCTTCGATTTTCCGGCAAGAGTTCTAATGAATTCTCAGCATAGTGGATTACTTCTTGCAGTTAATCTGGAGGCATTTCATTATTTCAGTCTGTGCATTAAGCACCTGGCTTCAACTCAAATTGTTGTTTTATTGATAAACATTGTAAGCTCATCAATAACGGACTGCTTCAGAGTTAACACTTTTTTAGCAAAAAAGAAGCAAGCTGACAGTTTTTGCGCACTTTACGCTTTGAAGCTTCTTTTTGAAGTATTCTGGTAAAACCTTATAAATTTTGTCTTACCTTGCTGTAGGTTTAGTTTAAGAGAAACTAAGCAGAATTCAACCTCTCTGAACACTCTAACACTCTTCAGGAGCACTCCATTCTTAAACTTTCAAATAAGAATTGGAAATCGTTGTAATAGGGTGAGCAAGGCTCCCCGAGGAGTGCAGACCCCATGCATTAAGATAAGGTATAGGAGTTTTCTAAGAGCGGGTCTACAATAATGTATTAGGATAGGGAATAAATCTAGAGGCACGTACATGTAATCCATGGGGTGAGTAGTAAGGAGGGAGCAGAGATTTTTCGAATCCACTTGTCACGTGAATTTAGAGGTCATTTGGGCAGGTGAATTGTACAGGCAGCGGGCATGGGAACGGCATAGCTAGCGCGCACGGAAATTGCACATGCGGGGATTGTACAGGCAGCGGGAGTTAACGGATAATTCCCCTCGCTGTAAGTTTTAACATTTTTATAACAACCGCAATGTATTCAGATAAAGTATAGCCGATGTATAGCAATGTATTAAGATTAGGTCTAATCGCCGCAAAGTATAAAGATTAGGTATCGCAGCCGCAATGTATTAAAATAGGTATAGCCGCCAGAATGTATAATGAGAAGGTATGGCCGCCTCAGTGAATTAAGATTAGTTATAGCCGACGCAATATATTAAGATTAGGAATAGCCGCTAAAAATGAAAAAAAAATTAAAAGAATGAACTATGAAGGTTCAAAAAGACTGACACAGTATCAATCAAGCAAATTATAAGTAACTTCAAACACAACGAAGAGCGCTCACAAAATGAAAAACAATCAGGTAATTGACAAGTTCAGGGTAAGATGAATTCCATCAGATAACACTTTTTGTTTACGTTAAATTTATGAGATTTCTTTCATCGTTTGTTCATAGGTAACGACGCAGTGATTGATTGTCTGAAAACTCCTATTTGTAGATGATAATTTGATAATTTCCGCCATCACTCGCCGATACGTTTCCAGTGGTCCATCTGCGGACTCTTCCAATGTTCTTTTATTTAGACTATTGCTAATAAATTTGTGCTTATCCGATTTTGAATCGCAGTAACCATTGGTTTTGCTACAAAGACAAAGCATTTCAGTACATCCAATTTCTTCCCTGAATAATCCTGGTTCGCGCTTATCGTGCTTTTTATGTTTATTACAACAAGTTCTTGGGAGAAGTTTTGTACACCTTCAGATGTTAAAAAATAATCAGAATCGGTTTCCCTCAGAGCTTCCCACTCTGCGTTTTTCGATGGACAAATGCAGTAATACAAAATATCGTGGGCTAGAACTAAATAAAAGGAGTCAGTGTCCATTTCTAACTCCTCGAATGAGTCCACATCGCAAAATTTATCAAAAAAATTGTAGAAAAAGGTCTATAATACGTAATTTTGCGTACTGATGTATAAAAAAGTCAACTATTATAGGTTAGCGGAGCTCTTTTTTTGATTTTACAAGTTCAAATTCGTATGTTTCATTGTTAGGTGTCCTAAACATTTTCCCGTTGATGGCTTTGTGAGTCATTTCATCGTTCAATTATTTTGTCTCGCTATGTCTGCTTCTGAACCATAGGAACTGTTCCCTAACAGTTTCAGTGTCTCTGCTACAACAATTGATTCAGGATCATCATCTGCAGCTCTTCTAGCATCACCAACTGACTGGACAAAACCGTTGAAGCTTTTTTTGGGTGTGTACTTGACGAAGCAAAACTTTTTGTGCATTTCAACTCAAGGCTGAACTGAAAGTTGAGTAAAGGGGTTATGATTGTTTCACTCTCCAACTCGAAGCTTGAAGTCAACATGCGTTGCGGTTGCTTAAGTAAATCATTATCAATTGCATAGTCCCTCATATAATCACCAATATCTGCTCGAATATCATTGAAATTTTTTGAAAATTAGTGGAAAAAATGAGAACTTGTATTTCAACTCGTTTGGAACTTCGAGATCACACTGAACGTAACCAAACATTTTTTTTTCTTTTATCTGAGCAAGTACAGAATCTGGCGTCAGAGTTAGCTTGAATGGGAAGCTATTTCTCACGTGATTTTTTTACGAATTCATCATCTTTGAGAGTTTCCCACCAATTACATTCCCAATGCTCAAAAACTTTACATCAATTGTTCCGCAAGTAGTCTTGTCTTGATTTAGCATATTCCCGTTTCTTTAGTCCTCTCTGGGTCTCCTCCTCTTACATACATGCTATAGCCTCCTGACATGCAGAAAAGGGAAAGTAACATCCCATTGCTTCAAATTTAGTTTAACAGTTAGATCAAAACCCTTCTACATCAAAACAATCAATATTTTCTGAATTCCAGTTGAGTATTAATTTTCAATAGTGCAGTTAGCACACTGAGATTTTACGTACGACATAAATATGTTATCAAAATTCCTCGATTTATTTTGCCTAGCTATAAATTTCCGAGCGTCTGAAACAAATTCCCATCTAGTGTAAAGCCCAGTGGCCATTTCTTGACACTTTGAGAAGCGGTAAAGTTGACTGGCGTCTATACCCACAATTGATTTGCAATTTTTTGTGAGTTTTGAATATATGTTTGATCCACAATTGTTCTTCTATTAAAGATAATAGAGGCACCACCGGCCATATCCTCGCCTATTTTGTCGTGCAATATTTTTGTCTGCTTTAACGAAAGGATAGAATTTGTTATTAGTTGATTCGTGTGGACAAAAATTTGCCAAAATATGTAGTGTGTAACCAAGTTTTAGCATATCAACTCATTTAGTATGATAAAATTGCATCATTTCTCCAGCGCCTCTATTGTCGGGACAGTATCTTTGATGTTACACCACATAACAAAGTCTTGAATAGTTGTCTTTTGTTCCTGCTCTCAGACCCTTTTCAAGTATCTGTAGTTGTAAGCTCCCGAGGGGGGCATTTGCCTCAACCTAATTTTTTCAGAACCTTCTGTTGGGCAAATCCACTATTCAACATTTTTTGTGAAATCCGTGTATTCATTCTTCAAGGGATTGTGATCTCTCAAATTACTAAAGAAGCATTCATAAGGGGGACAAAGTTGCATCCAATTTTTTTGGTGAGTCGAACCATTCATAAGAGAGAGATCCTTTTGGTCTCATTTGTCTTGTAAGCTTTGAAAAACGAGTCTAGTGATGTTGCTCCACCAAGAAAGCTTAGAACACGGAGTAACTGTACATCACAAAATTTAAAGGACACAAATTGATTCGCTTTTTTAATAACCGTTGACTGAATATCGCGCACGTGAATTAGATAGGGTAGTACAAAAATCTTGATAAGATTCAAATCATTTTTCCCGCGGTTGAATCCGAAATCAGGTAAAAAATTTAACATAACGTTCAAAATGTTTTCGTTGTTCGAGAGATTGATTTCTCTGAATTTGGAGGAATTGAGTTGACATATCAGATTTTGTTCCTCAAAATATTGAAATTCAACCAAAGGAGTACTCTGGTTTTTCCGTTTTTTAGCTTCCTAAAAATAGAGTTCATTCTAGTTTTAATTGCATTTTCAATGGAGGAAAATTTTTCCATTATTTCTGCTTCAACAAAAGATACAATCAGTTCCTTGGGGTCTTTGTTGCATCGGATAATGGGTTCTTGTAATAAATTAGAGGAAATTGACACAGAGATTTGTTCATGTTTTCCAAGCCAAGTAGTTGTATTGGTATCTTTTAGCTCACCTGATGGAACGGAGATTGATTCGAAATCAGATAGAGCCAAGATTTGAGGAGTTTGTGATCTTCTCATTCTTATTTCCAAAACCGTCAATTCTTTCGATCACAGTTTCTCTTAAAGTGTAAAAACTCTTCGGATAAACGCGCTGTATCATTCATTTTCAAGATTTCACGGAAACGGATTTGACTGTGGAAATTATCGGTATCATTATTGAAAGAAAGCGGAATCGTTTGAAAAACGTGTTAATATCATCAACATAGCAAATGTGGTTGTTTTAGCGCAGTAGATTAATGCTATTCTCGTACATCTCAACATTTTTTCACTTTTTTTTCTTGCATGTTCACCTACAAAATCACCCTCCTCAATATCAATGTCATAAATGAAAATGTTATGTTTTATAGCATTTTCAACAGTTACAATGTGATCCTTCGACACTCCTCTAAAGTTAATTGCGTCATGACCAGACTCGTGGACAAATTCACTCAACAGTTTAGCTGCGTTTGTTTCCAGCTCAGTTGATCCATACAAGTGAACAGCCGCAGCTCTAAACAAGCAAAGGTAGTCCTTGTAGGTTTCTCCGTATCCATTCGAAACACCTGATCTTTTCTACAACTGTTCAGGTATAACAGCATCTAAACATCCCATTGGGATTTTGTTGAGAAGAGCACAAAAAATTGTAACATTCGTATTTAGTGCATACCGCCCTTTTGGAATTGCTCTTTCTTGAGCAGAAGTCTCAAACAAATCCTTTTTCTCTACTCTATCCTGAATTGAGACTAAGTCAACCTTAAAAACAAAGTAAATGAGACTTTTCAGAGATGGTATTGTTCTCAGGAGCATTAAAAAGTTGGTATTTGTCGGTGTCCGCATTCCATAAGATAAATCTAATAGTTAAACTGTTTTTGCAACGCAGTTAAAATTTTCAAACACTTTCAATTTAAATTTGAAAACTCTATGTCTCCCATTCTCCGCCTCTGTATCGGCAATGAAGTGTTGACAGGCCCTAAGTTCCTGCTGTAACTGTTCTTATCCTATTCTTACGATTCTATTACTTCTCTCAAACATTCGCTGGGTTTGTTTCCAATTTGGGTCGATTTTTCCGTGCTTCCGTCTCCTGTGTCGCTGAAGCGAATAGAAACCGGAGAATTTGTCCAAGCATATGACACACACCGTACTAAGCTTCTTATCCTGAGGAGCGTGATGATTAGCAGGTTTGTGGTTCAGGTCCTCTTTCCTCTTTGTATAGAAATGTGGACACTTGGTTAATATAAAGTTCCACTATCACTAGATTTTTCGTGCCGAGCAATTTGCTGCTCGACAACTAATTTCTTGCACTTTGTGCACTTGACAGGGAGATTTATATCAAAAGAAGGAATTGTATTGTTTTGGTGATACAAATTCAGGTAAAGTGCCGATTAACTATAGCTCAGAACAAATTAAGAAGGAAAAAAATTTCTGGTTTTATCGCTAGAATAAATCATATGACTCAACTTCTGTTTTATTAAGTTTTATTTAGTTGTCAAATATCGTTACAATTTTTTCGAAACAGTACTTTTCATCCCAAAACATATTTTTTACAACATATGTCTGTCAGACTTTTGCGTTCTTAGAGTAAAAATATTATGGTAAGAAAACTAATTTTGTCAATTTATCGATAGTACACCGAATGTGTTTTTACAATAATATTAAAATATTCGAGAAGTAAACTCCCACTATAATTGAAGATAATTTATATACAATTGTTGTTAACGTGATTATAGTACAAACGATTCATCAATCAAATTTCAGTATTAGAAAACCTGTTGTCAACGTTAATGATATTGTTTTGTTCATCTCATTTTCTTTTTTAACATTTTTCTGTTTTTAAAACGAAAGACGTAATATTTTGCTCATTTATGAAGCATGTTGAACTAAAATCACTTACAGATTTTGAAGAAGATTGACAGGAGAAAATAAGGCATATCTGAAGCATACCAAATTGACGAAATTGACGTAGATTCATACTGTTTTTACAATTTCTTGGATATTTTCGCAAAATCCAAGAGAATAACCCAATTTAGAAAAGATCTTGAGGAAACAACGTTCCATAATATAAATTTGATTATGAGGAGTTTAATGCGAAACCTCTTGTCGATTTATCCTCAGAATTGCATGTAAGCAAATAGGAACTGCATTTCTTTTTGAAATCCGTCACCAATATATAAGAGCAGTACAGAAAAAATTCACACACAAAACTTGTTCCTCTCCGAGACTCAATAACAAAAACTTCTTCAATAGAGAGTGCATTGTTTTTCCATTATCACAACGACTACAATTTAGTGGGAGTACGAATCGGAATTGCAATTCCTTTACCTTACGCATATATACAAAAAATTGATTCCAAAAAAAAACGTTTCGGGAGATTGATCTGAAATTGGACGAATTGAAAAAAATTATCAGAACTTGACTTTAACGGTAAATTATGTAACCTCATTTTAATCAAAATAGACTATTATAGGTGAAAAAGGTAGTTGGAAACTTGTGCGTATCGTTCACTTCCTACCCTTTTAGGAAATTTTACCCAAGTTTGAATATGAATTTCAGTTCTCCAGGAAATTTCAAGCTAAACGTCTCTTTTTCTCGTAAAATTTTCAAATTTGATGACTGTTTTTTGATTGGACAGAGCACAATATATACAGCAGATTTTAATTGAGCAATTATCATTTGATCCAACGTCTCCGAAAACATTTTCGCTATTTTTTCTCACCATTTTAATAACTACCCATCAACATTTTATCGTGCTATTGAGTTCCAACATTCAGATCTTATCTAACAAAAATACTTACCTTAGGTTTAATTTTTGCTTAAATCTAATTCAGATATTCTGTTTTCTTCCTAAAGGAAAACTTGCTGCTTTCTAACTTATTCTCCACTGATCACTTTTATCTCGTTCTCAACTAGCATATTTTATTCCAGTCTCAACACTTTCTAACCAAAATTTTTTCTATCATTTATTCCAAAATGGAGTTCATTGTTCAAATAATAACCTTCTTTACTCAGTTTCTTTTACTGAGGAGAATGCTTGGACAGGAATTCGATATTTATCAAACGGACTCTATGAGTCTGTCACTTCACCCACTACTGTGTGGCACAATATTGAGCAGCAGCGACAACAGTTTGATAGATTTTATCAGGAACAGGTTCCAATCAAACAGAATCAGCTTGGAACTCGCGCAATAGGACACGAAATCGCTGTTGTTAGTGGACAGCACTATCCTTACGTTAATTAATCTGATTCTTCCGACAAATACGTAGCTGGAGGCATTCAGTACACATTTCCTTAGGGGTAAGGTCAAATTACAAACAGCTGATTCACTACACCGGAGGTATCAAGGTATCAAGCCGCGAGATGGAAAACAATCTTCTCCAAATAATTTCCGGAGCTCATATCAGAGAACAGAGCGATTTGAGTATCGACACTAGTACCACTTCGTCAATTAACGATCTGAAAAATTTTGATCCAGCGCAGTACTATGGATCCACTGACATGTCCACTACACCCTCGATGACAACTCGTTCGATTGGGGAAGGATCAGCTCACAATCTTATTTTTTTTGAGTGATGTACCTAATACCCCAGTCACCGTTCAACCAATTAAGCTATCTGGTAGAATTGAGCGACAACAGGGTTCAGGAAATGAAATTCAGAACCTGGCAGAATATATTGTTGAAAATCGTTTTGAATGATTTTCGTGTTCAATTTCGCAAACTAATTTCTATTCCATGATAAATATAATAAAGTTGTTGAATACTTTATTGGTGTTTTGTAATAAATTTACGATTTAAATTATATTACAATTTTTTTAAATACCTTTATCAAATTTTTCAGAAAGAAAGATGAAGACGAAAGATTAGTTGGTAGTTCAGGTGCTTGGTTATTATTAAAAACTATGTTCTTCGACAATTAAGAAAAATGTCGAATTGGTTTTCGAAATTTAACGAAAATGGGACTTTTAGGCTGGAAGAACAGACTCAAAAATAGTCATAATAAGAATTGCTAAAATTTTTGTTTTTTTGTATAAGATTAAACCGTAAATGAAGGAAAAATGAGAAAAAAATTCATTTTTTGTAGTCAATAATTGTTTACACTTTCGATTTTTCATGAAAAATGTGAGGCTCTATTTTTTAGTTTTAATCAAAAAGGAATTTTTGAAAATTCGACATTCAACAAATAGATTTAGTTCAAAATTTGACTTTTAGAATATATGATTTTTTAAAACACAAAATTAATACCCAATTAGCGCCTAAAAGTTTGGTATTTTAAGAAAAAGGTTGTTTTAGTACAAAAATTTTATTACTTTCTAACTTCAAAGTATAACAGGGGGTTATCAATTATTCCATGTCCATCAATTAAACAATCAACAAGTTTGATTAACTCACTCTCATACTTTGAGTTCTTAAGCGTCTGAATTTGGTCGAAGAAAGATGATCTCAATGCTTGTGCGCTTGCATTTTTTGCTCAGCTCTCAGTAGATGTCTCTTGAACTTCATTGTACTCAATCTCTTCTTGGATATGCTGGGTAGTTTTTCAACAATTTTTTTTCCGAATTCTGTTAAACCGCTCTCATCAATCTAGTAAAAACAATTCCTGCTTGGTCCATTATGTGACTAAAAAACTGATGTTTATAAAAAGTGTATAAGCTGTCTAACGTCTGATAATATAAAAATAAATCATCCACTTTTGAGTAATTAATTTATGGAAGATGAAATGAGAGTTATGTGATAAGAACTATTTTTCAGAGGACAAAAAGTGTAATTGTGAGACTCAACAGAGTATTCACTCGTAAGCAATAAAATTTAAAATTTTTAAGAGAGACAGAAATGAATAAAACTATTTTGCAAATCTATTTGTAAAATTCAGATGAAATTTGACAGAAAACTGCTACCATTCTGTAACCAAAACAATTTGGAGTGATTGTATTAAACTTCCCTATAAGGAAGAAAAGCAAGTCAAATGCAACAAAAATTTCATTTAAAAAAGGACACAGTTCAGAAGTCAGCAAGTCAGAAAATTCCGTTGTTTTTTTGTTCTAAGAATTCAAACACATTTACTTACTAATGGAACTCAGACGTGCTAAAAATCAATATAAATTTGCTGCTCTGGTTCAAATGTTTGCTCAAATTAAAACTTCGCACTAAGTTTCCATATAATAAATTTTTGCAAAATGAGGCAATTGATTTTTCTATATTTGGAAATGAAAGAATGATAATGTCATTTTTAACCAAAAAGGTGATCGGAAGCAATTCAATTAATTCTTCTCTGTCAAGAAAATTGATAAAATATCTATCTTCAAATCCTCTCCGCTTTACTCGAGTGCTCTTTCTATGTTTACCGATTGTCAACCTAAAACTGGAACTGATTCAGTTCTCTAATATTAAGACTTTGGTTCTCACCCAAACATATTTGGGAGATTTACTGTGTCCCAATTTTTTTAAAAATGGACAAAATCACTCTGAACCAACTTTTCAAGTCCTCGAAAAAGATAAGTCTAGAAAATTTGAGAAAATATCAACAACTTCGAAATGGAGATTACGAATTTAGAAAATTCTTTTCCCTCAAAAACAATATCCTGAATAGAGAGTTGTAACTGAGTGAGCACCCAGCTCAATTTAATAAGAACCCATGTATCGAGGTTGTGCTGCCGTGATGTCACAAAGTCAGACACGACAGCATATGACAAAATCGACGAATGTATGTGATTTTCCTTCAATACGTTCGGGAGAATACAGTTTCCATTTATGTGCAGACTCGACTATTTTGTCGGAAAAAAACAATGAGTTCAAGCACTCAAGCTCGTGAATTATGTCAGCTATACTTTGAACGAGTTGAAGGAACTGATTCAAAATTTGATTGATTTTCTAACATTGATCAATGTACATTTTAGTAATAATTGTGTGATTTTGTATTATTCTTTGTCTTCTCAACAAAAAAGTTTTCATTTTGAAAATCTTTGATCAGAGTTGGGATATTGGTTGCTCAAGAATCATTTTTTGAGTCTCAGAGATGAGTCAAAGGATTTTAACTTTAGATTTCACTGCAAACTTAAAAGCTACTCCTTTACATTTTTGAAGCTCAAAATTTTCCCAAATTAGAGAAATTGGACGTAGAGTCCAAATTTAAGATTTTAAGCGGGTTAATCTTAACGGATTACGCAGAACGAGTCTTATAAATCGTTCAGATAAACAAAAACTTGCCATTTCACAACAAAGTTGGAACAGATATCAGTGCAATTTTCTGACAAAATTTGAATTGAAAAATGGAGAGTACGAGATATTACTAGAACATCTGCGTGCACTTTTCATCTTATATTGAAAATTTTTATCTTATATTGAAAAATTTAATATTGATTTGGAAGAACGAACGCAAAATTGATCGTTATTGCCATTCTTGCCAACATATTCAATTGTTGCGGAAGCATACATTCAATTTTTCCCGAAAATGAAAAACGTGAAAACTGTTTCTTAGCAGCCTGTAGAATTTGGTACAAGAAATAAACTTGGAGTAAATTAAACAAAAATTTGCTCATGGAGGATTTATTGGTTATGGAAATTCTTTTTTAGACTTTTTATTTGCTAGATTGAAATTATTTCGATTACAAGCTATGCAACGCGATTCTGCTGAAGCGGTTGAAGCAACTTCAAACAAGGGTTCAGGATAGTGTTAAATGTTACTAAATTTTCCAAGTTCACATTTCGTGGAACGTTTAACCGGGTTAATCTTTTGTGTTTTTTAAAAAATTTTTCCATCCTCACAATTTGAAAATGCTAGACTGCTAATCATTTTTTTTATTCTGACCTAGAAAAAATTCTGTTGTTGTATTTGATATGCTTGGAGGGAAAATGATTAAGGAGTTGGGTGTTTTCATAGACGGAATAGTATTTTGATAAAAATTTTTCCCGCCCAAAGACCATAAACTTACTTTTCAAGTTTTCAAGCAGAGTGGAAAAACTTACATGGGATTACTTGGAAGAATGGAAAACTGGAATATGTTGAGCAATCCTTAATCATTCACCAACATTGTTCACCTTTGACAGTATAATTTGCAAAAATGTTAGCGAAGTGTAATCTCTTCTAAAATTATTTGTATAAATGTGGAGAGATTAAATGATCTTTGCTGTCCAAAAGTTTCTAAACATCTGGACGACTCGGATACTTACTGGGATTGTAGCAAATACCCGTTTCGACACAAAAAAAATTCACAATGCAGAGAAGAAAGAAGAAAGCTTGGCTTACGGAATTGGGACTCTTGATTTCTTTGATATTGTGTAATATTTATATTTTCCAATTTTATTTGTGATCGTTTCATGAAAAAAAAATAATTTTATTTGACTACTTTTTGAAATCAGAGAAAAGTAGCATTGGAAGATGATTAGCTGGGAATATTTTGCACCTAACGGAAGCCAAATATTTTGTTTTCAATTTTACTGCTTTTCAAAATTTCAACTCTTTGGTCATCTTTCTTGTTTTTTGCTGCCAGCTCATGTCAACAAACAGTACTCTGACTCTCTGTTTTATTTATTTTTGATCTTTTATTGGGGGCTTACAATGTTTTCCTAGTTATTTATATTGTAAATCATTTGGAAAAATTGAATTTTTTCCTTAGAAGTAAGGTAAAAATGACCGGATATTCAAGTAACGGGTTTAATTCAGGTAATTTTGTCTTTGTTGAAAATAACCTGGAACAACAATCACATAAACGTTTTGAACAGATTTGTAACAGATCTCTGGTGCTTTTTTCCCGAATTTTTGTTACTCTGTTAATATTAGCGCGCTGTATAGTAAAAAATAACTGCTGCCGAAAACTGCGAGGAACCAACAGTTTGGATTGCTATCTTTTTCTAGTACAACCGGTTATATTTTACCTTCTGCCAAACTACGAACAAGAAAATTTTTTCTAAGAAATGCATTTTTGTTTCATTGGTGGGACCAAACGGTTCTGGAAAATCTCATCTTATCCATGATTTATTAATTACTGGAACTTTTCAACCCGATTTTGTTAAAATTTATTATTTTTTTCACCATTATCAATCGTTTTACGGAATAATGTCCAAAACATCCCTTTTATTCAAATAATTGACCTTGAGGTTATTCAGAGTTTACCCAATAACGCAACAAAGTCTTTGCTGATTTTTGATGATTCTTGTGGAGGATGTGCTGACACAATGTCACAAAGTCAGAGAGGTCAGCATATAACAAAATCGACAAATGTATGTGACTTTGATTCAATAAGTTCAGGACAACACAGTTTCCATTTATGTGCAGATTCGACTTTTTTGTCGGAAAGAAAACAATGAGTTCAAGCACTCAGGGACGAGAACTATGTCAGCTACACTTTGGACGAGTTCAAGGAACTGATTCAAAATGTGATTGACTTTTCTATCAATAATCAATGTACATTTCAGTGATAATTGTGTGATTTTGTCATATTCCTTTGTCTTCTGCACAAAAAAAAATCATTTTGAAAGTCCATGATCTGAGAATGAGTTGGCATATTGGTTGCTCAAAAATTTTTTTTTGAGTCTCAAAGATAAGTGGAATGATTTTCACGTTAGAATTCATAACAAACTTAAAAGCTATTCCTCTACCTTCTTGAAGCTCAAAATTTTTCCAAATTAGAGCAATTGGACGTACAGTACCAATTTACAGATTTTAAGCGGGTTACTCTTAACGGATTACGCAGAACGAGTCTTATATATCGTTCAGATAAACAACAACTTATCATTTCACAGCATCGTAGGAATGGATATCAGTGGAGTTTTCTGACAAATTTTGAACTGAAAAATGGAGAGTACGAGACATTACTGGAACATCTCCTTACACTTTTTTATCTTATATTGAAAAATTTTGCGAAACGTTTTATTGACTTGGACGAAGGAACGCAAAGTTGATGGATATTGTCATTCTTGCCAACATATTCAATTGTTATGGAAGCATACGTTCATTGTTTCCCGAAACTGAAAAACGTAAAAATTGTTACTTTGCAGCCTGTAAAATTTGGGACAAAAAAACAAACTTAGAGTAAATTTTCCAAAAATTTCCTTATGGAGGATTTATTGATTATGGAAATTCTTTTTTAGACTTTTTATTTGCTAGATCGAAAGTATTTTGATTACAAGC
>NW_027451521.1:32500-44653 GCF_964194025.1 Convolutriloba macropyga
ATGAATATACACTTTCAAATCAAAGTTGGTTTACAAAAGGAAAGATAGTTTGATGATATCATGAAAAAAGACGAGCATAGAAAAGCAGATATGGGAATCTGTTTTACAGATGAGGGTTTGCATTATGTAACTCACGTCAAAAATTTATTACACTCACTTTTTTCAACTGTGTAGTTGATCTGAACAATCAACAGGTTCGCAATCCAACTAGTGTCTACGGACAGAAAATTTTAATTTCCATTGAATTTAAGGCCTCTACAAGAAACATTGAAGGTATTTTGGCTAAAAGCAACCTTTCCGTTTTGAGAAAAACCCTTTTATAGATCAAGAGGAAAAAATTTTTTGTTGAAAAAAGAAAATACTCTTTACCGTAAATTAGCTAGAGATTTATTCCAATGCGACAGGTTACTACTCCCAGATACAAAATTTAGACTGAAACTGATTGGCGTGACACCCAAATTTTCAAGATCTCCCACAATCATCACGTTTCCCATAAAGTTCTTTACTGTTCCCTGTTTACAAGACATGTATCACAAGACTATCCAATATCAATAAACTCATCAAACTGCTTGTTACAACTTTATGGAAACAATTAAACGTACATATTTTCTCCTTCAGCACAGAATCATTTAAATCAGAAAAATAGATTAACAATGCTCCAATCAGAAGAATCACTATTGCGATGAAAACAAATTCAGCATTCCGGGACATTTTCGAGAAAATCCTTTTCATTATCAGAAATTTGGTTTACGAAAACTAAGAATGGTTCGAATAGGTGGATCTATAGTATCAGTTGATACAACCAATGACTGTAGGACTATTGTAAAAACAATGAAAGCAATTAATTTTAACGAATAGATTCCTGCGATACCTATTGATCTATTTCAGAACCTTAACGCACTTGTATTTGGTCTCAGTTCACTTCAAGTTGCTGGAAATTATTCATTATCTTGAACTCAGCGGTAATAGTTTCCGATTAGAAATGTATTTCGACCGCGCGATAACAAGCGTGAGAGTTAATTGTTCTCGGAGAAAAAATGTCCACTGTTAAAAATGTCCACTGTTAAAAAATCTCCACTGTTAAAATTTCCACTGTCAACCAGTTTGGAACGGTTGCTAAAAATATCTGGCGATTTTTGCATTAACGAAAATTTTTCCTTTTTTCTTATAGGTTTTACCTTATTGCTTTCTGTACTGAAACCTTTTTGGGCTACTTATCATCGTCACCCAGTTGCCATTCTAATCGGCAATTAATGGCTTAAAATGGACGTAAACTGGGGGAGAAGTAATACAAATTTTTTTGATTATCTCCTCTCTTAATACGTCTGGTATTTTTTAAATAATTATTTTTTTCTACTTCGGCTCCTCTTAGAATTCTGTTGACAAGATCAGAAAATCAATCAAAATTTTACTAGGACTTGGTGAAAAGTCCCTTGGTAAAAAGTTCAATTGTGTTGTGGCTCGTCCAATCACACAATACAAATTTTTGAATAAAAACAATCAGAAAATGATGTAATATCCAGTTCACAAAACAGATAATTTGGGTGGATTTCAGAAATTTTTGCAGATTTTTGACTACTTAAACTTTTTCAAAAAACGAAAGAATGGTCATGATGTTCATGGTTTAAACCCTATAAGTTATTGTATGTGAATGAGATAAATTTAATGTAAAAAAAGTCGAAGTCTAATGAAGTCGATAAAAACTTTTTAAAATTCCTAAATTTTTCGTTAGTTAATCAAATTTTTGATGTTAACTTTAGTGACTATTTAGTTAAATGTACTCTGATACTCTTTCATTTTGCACTATCATCATGTAAACGTTTTATTAATTTTGTAGTTGCATTTGCTTAATTTATACTGCGTGTATTATTTTGTATTTTTCAATTCAATTTTTTCATTTATTTAACACTTTTCCAAGTTATGAGCGCATAAAGGTCCACTAGTACTGTGACAATGCCAAATAGGCAAGAAGTAGTTTCAATAGGTTATGAGCTTAGCACGCTACCGCTGTGCCATCTTGCTAATTAGCGTCTGCTATACCTAATCTTTTTACACTGCAGCAGCTACACCTAAACTTAAAACATCGCAGCGGCTATACCTGATCTTAATACATTGCGGGGGCTATATTCAATTTTAATACATTGCAGTGGTTATACCCAATCTTAATACATTGCGGCGGCTATAAATAATCTTATTATCTGCGGCGGCTACACCTAATCTTAATACATTGCGGCGGCTATACCTAATCTGAAAACATTGCGGCGGCTATTCCTGATCTTAATACAATGCGGCGCCTATACCTGATATTAATAAATTTTGGCTGCTATATCTATTCTTAATACATTGCGGCGGCTATAACTAGTCTTAATACATCATGGCGGCTATACCTAATATTGATACAATGCGTCGGTTTTACCTAATCTCAATACATTGCGGCGGCTATACTTTATCTTAATAGATTACAGCAGCTAAAACTAATTTTAATACATTGCAGCGCCTATACCTTATCTTAATACCTTGCGGTGCCTATATCTAATCTTAAAACATTGCGGCGTCTATACCTAATCTTGATACATTGCGACGGCTATATCAAGTCTTACTAAATTTGCGCGGCTATACCTAATCCTAATACATTGAGGTGCCTATACATAATCTTAATACATTGCAGCGCTTATGCTTTATCTTAATACCTTGCGGTGCCTATACCTAATCTTAATACATTGCGGCGTCTATACCTAATCCTAATACATTGCGGAGGCTATATCTAGTCTTACCAAATTTGCGCGGCTATACCTAATCCTAATACATTGAGGTGCCTATACATAATCTTAACACATTGCGGTGGCTATTCCTAATCTCAAAAGATTGCGGTGGTTCTGCCTATTCTTTATCCATTGCGGCGGCTATACCCAATCTTAATACATTGCGGCGGCTATACCTAATCTTGATACATTGCGACGGCTATACCTAATCTTATTACATTAAGGCACCTCTCCCTAATCTTAATACATTCCGGCCGCTATACCGAGTCTTAATACATTGCGGTGGCTATACCAGATCTTAATACATTGCGGCGGCTATATCTAATCCGAGCACATTGCGGCGGCTATAACTAATACTAATATATTGCGTTGGTTGTACTTAATCTTAATACATTGCGGCGGCTATACCTATTCTTAAAACATTGCAACGGCTATAACTAATCTTAATATATTGCAGGGGCTATACCTAATCTTAGTAATTTGCGGCGGCTATACCTAAACTTAAAAAATTGCGGTGGCTATACCTAATCCTAATACATTGCGGCAGCTATATCTAGTATTAATACATTGCGGCGGCTTTACCTAATCTTAATATATTGCGGGGGCTATACTTAATCTTAGTACATTGCGGCGGCTATATCTAAACTTAAAACATTGTGGAGTCTATATCTAATCTTATCAAAATGCGGCTCCTATACATTATCCTAATACATTGTGGCGGCTATACCTTATCCTAATACCTTGCGGCGGCTATTTGTAAACTTAATACATTGTGGAGGCTATACCTAATCTTATTATATAGCAACGGCTATACCTAATCTTAGTACCTTGCGGCGGCTATATCTAAACTTAAAAAATTGCGGCGGCTATGCCTAATCCTAATACATTGTGGCGGCTATACCTTATATTAATATATATGGCAACGTTTATACCTAATCTTAATACATTGCGGCGGCTATATTTAATCTTAGTACCTTGCGGCGGCTATTTGTAACCTTAATACATTGTGGAGGCTATACCTAATCTTATTATATAGCAACGGCTATACCTAATTTTAATAAATTGCGGCAGCTATACCTTATCCTAATACATTGCAGCGGCTATAGCTAATCCTAATCGATTGCGGAGGCTATATTTAGTCCAAACACATTGCGGCGGCTATACCTAATCTTAATACATTAGGGCGACGACACCTAAGTCTAATATATTGCTGCGGCTATATCTAGTCTTAATACATTGCGGCGGCTCTTCCTAGTCTTTATCCATTGCGGTGGCTGTACCTAATCTTAATACTTTGTGGCGGCTATACATAATCTTGATACATTGCGGCGGCTATAGTTCATCTTATTATTTTAAGGCGCCTCTACCTAATCTTAATACATTGCGGCCGCTATACCTAATCTTAGTACATTGCGGCGGCTATATCTAATACTAACACATTGCGGTGGTTGTATATAATCTGAATACATTGCAACAGCTATACCTAATCTTAATACATTGCGGCAGCTATACCTAATCTTAATACACTGCAGGCTATATCTAAAATTAATATATTGTGGAGGCTAAACATAATCTGAATACATTGCGGCGGCTATAACTAATCTTAATAGATTGCGGTGGCTATACCTAGTCCTATTACATTGCCGCGGCTATACCTAATCTTAAAACATTTCGGCGGTTATACCTAATCCGAATAGACTGCGTTAGCTATTTTTAGTCTTAATACATTGCGGCGGCTATACATAATCTTAATACCTTGCGGCGGCTATTTGTAACCTTAATACATTGTGGAGGCTATACCTAATCTTATTATATAGCAACGGCTATACCTAATCTTAATAAATTGCGGCAGCTATACCTTATCCTAATACATTGCAGTGGCTATAGCTAATCCTAATCCATTGCGGAGGCTATATTTAGTCCAAACACATTGCGGCAGCTATACCTAATCTTAATACATTAGGGCGACGACACCTAATTCTAATACATTGCTGCGGCTATATCTAGTCTTAATACATTGCGGCGGCTCTTCCTAGCCTTTATCCATTGCGGCGGCTGTACCTAATCTTAATACTTTTTGGCGCCTCTACCTAATCTTAATACATTGCGGCCGCTATACCTAATCTTAGTACATTGCGGCGGCTATATCTAATACTAACACATTGCGGTGGTTGTATATAATCCGATTACATTGCAACAGCTATACCTAATCTTAATACATTGCGGCAGCTATACCTAATCTTAATACACTACAGCGGCTATATCTAAAACTAATATATTGTGGAGGCTAAACATAATCTAAATACATTGCGGCGGCTATAACTAATCTTAATAGATTGCGGTGGCTATACCTTGTCCTATTACATTGCCGCGGCTATACCTATTCTTAAAACATTGCGGCGGTTATACCTAATCCGAATAGACTGCGTTGGCTATTTTTAGTCTTAATACATTGCGGCGGCTATACCTAATCTTAATACAATGCAGCGCCTATATCTAAACTTAATAAATTGTGGAGGCTAAACATAATCTTAATACATTGCGGCGGCTATACCTAATCTTAATAGATTGCGGCGGCAATGCCTAAACCTAATACATTGCGCCGGCTATATCTAGTCTTAAAACATTGCGGCTGCTATACCTAATTTTAATACAATGGGGCGCCTATACCTACTCTTAAAACATTGCGGAGGATATTCTTAATCTCGAAACGTTGCGGTGGCTCTTCCTAATCTTTATCCATTGCGGCGGCTATACCTAATCTTAATATATTGTGGAGGCTTAACGTATTCTTTATACATTGCGGCGGCTATACCTAACTTAAAGCATTGCGGTAGCTATACCTATAATTCGAGCTTTAAGACTCAAACTACAGAAAACGGTTAAAGAACATTCTTTGTTCAAGATAACAATTCGTATTTTTTCAACGAAAAGCTCCTATTCGCTCTCACATAACAATCTTCATGTTCGTACACAAAAGATATCTCAAGTAACACTGGTGGCGCAAAAAGGCCAAACAGGAACTGTTGGCTTTTTTAAGCCAATAGAGGTCAATTCAGCTCATGTGTGACGTAATTTGGCCTTGCTGTGGCCTTACAGTTAAACCAATCAATGCGTTTTGTTACTCTAATAATTTTATATATAGGTCATTTTAGTCTAAATCGTGCTAGTTTAGCTTAAAACCTCTCTCAAACGGTTCGTTGCTCAAGGCGCATGTATTAGAATACGGATTTTGTTCCGTAGGGTTCGATATGGTGGGGTCTTGAACCACCGGTCCTTAGATTGAGAGTAGAGTACTATACTAACCGTGCTACGGCTACTTGTTTTGGTATGCATACAATTTAAATTTAAAGCCGTTCACATTTCTCGCTTACATTTGTGTTCACAACATCCTCCGGCCCCGAAAGTGGTTTACCAAAAACTGGAATTGTTTTAACAACGGGTCTGACATAGTTACCAGACTTAGTTCTTATTTCGGCGGAACGGGCAAAGCCGTCATCACCAAAGCGAAGAAGTTTTTCGATACTTCCTAGAGGACAGTGGCCTCGGGGAGATGAGTCTTCGGCAAGCCATAGCAGAACTCCTGTTTTTAGCTCATCCGCAGCGGCTTTCGATCATTTACTGCGGTGATTCAGAGCAAGTACGTACTCATACAACCATTGTTTCCAAATTGAGTCGGCATATGATTGGGCCCAGACGTACCGCTTTCTGCGATCAAATTCCTCACTTTCAACTAATGAAGGCAGCATACTAGGACCTGAGGAGGAAATAGTTTGGAGTAATTGCCTCCATTTCTAATAGATCATTGTTTACAGAAGTGAGCGACCTGTTGTTGAGTGTCATTTCAACTAGACAGAATCTTGTTTGAAGCACCTCGTCATTCAATCGGCGCTTACCGAGAACAGCGTAGAACGACTGTTTGACACTCCGTACCATGCGTTCCCACGAACCACCATGATGAAGAGAAGATGGAGGGTTAAATTGCCATTTAATACCTGTCTGTGAAATTTTGCTAGCAATGGTTTGCTGATTTAAAGCTTTAAAGCAAGCTGACAAGTCTTTTTTGGCACCAGTAAAATTTGTTCCATTGTCTGACCGTAGCACTTGCAGTGTCCCATTTCGTTCGATGCATCTTTCTATCCCCATAACACAAGAGCTGGTATCCATAGAATTTAAGACTTCAAAATGGAGTGCTCGAGTTGTAGGGCAAGTTAAAAGGAACCCCCAGCGCTTCTCACTTGAACGCTTGACGGCAGGCCTAGAACGGTCCGAAGTAGTCTGTCCCTGTGTTGGAGAAAGGAGGATTACCATAGGACAGACGCTCGACTGGTAGATCTGCCATCATTGGCTTCACTGTGTGCACTACGCTTACGACAAAAAATACAATTGTGCTTGATTGACCTCAAAGCGGGACGAAACCTGATGATAGCAAAACGGCGCTGAATGAAAGCTCGTCAGAATTCAACAACTTCGTGGTGGTGTTCTTGGTGTTCCTTCAAAAGACACAATTTTACTGCAGGATGGCGGCTATCCAAAATAATGGGTTGTTTGAGGTCATAGTCCCCCTCGACCAAACGTTTCAATCGGCCGGTTGATCTAATCAAGGTGTTAGGGCCAATGAAAGGCGAGAATGGTGCAATGCGACTCTTCTTGTTAATTTGTTTATCATCAAAAAGAAGTTTTTGCTCAACTGGGAATGATTCCGACTGCATGAGAAACTGAAGCTTGGCATCAGCTACTCGAAGTTCATCAGGATTGCAAATAATGCGGTCTGGTGCACGATATGAAGCATGTTTAGGGAGTATACGCCGAAGATAGGCTGTAATTCGATCTAATCTGTTGAAAGAACTGTAGCTATCAAAATCAAATATTTCTAAGGTTGCATTGCATTGACGTTAAACGCCACTTCTGGCTCGGTTACATTTTTTTGCAAATTGGGATGGTTTTGTTTGAAGACTATCTTTGATGCTTGTGCTGGGTTCAAAAAGGAGTTGAGGAGTCAACAAAAAGCTCTGCCCCGTCAACCATTTGCTCGTTCGTAAGTTTTGAGCTGACAAGCCTCTAGCTCCAGCATCTGCTGTGTTGTCTGAAGTCGGCACATGCAACCATTGATCAACTGTTGTCGACTCTAGAATTTCAGAAACTCTATTAGCAACAAAAATAGTTTGCTTATCAACAGGTTAGCAACTATATTTGTTGCCTGGGAACAGCTCCAGAGTATGCTTCTATAAGGAATCAAGAGTTGCAAAATTAAGTTTGAATCTTTTTGCTGCTAAGTTTTTAATGAAACAATGGTTCACTTCATTGTTACTAAATCAAATTAACTGAGCAAATGAGACTGATAAGCTACTTCGTTAAAAAAATCATTTTTTCTACACCAGTTACTCAAAACTCGTTTTTTTAAGTATCGTTTGCTCACATTCGGCATCAAAATATCAAGATCTGCCAATTCTTGAGCAAATATTTGCTGTAGAAAAAATTTGATAGCGTGAATTTTCAACTGAACATTCAAAGCTGTCACAAATAGTACTCTCTAATATTTTTGGAGTTTTTAAATCTTCTGTGTCCCAGCTTCCAATCAATGAAATAAAACTGATTTATAAAAAATTTGACAAAATTTATGGTCAAACCATTTCTGCTTCAATAAATTTTTGGCAGCAGCAATATGCTTTCTGTCGTTAGGTGGTGTACCAAAATTTATGGAAAGATGGTTAAATTTCAATTTTTCTCGGATTCTCGTTTAACGAAAACTATATTGAGAACTTTTCCACTCCAATGAGTAGGCTCAGACACATCGTTATGGAGACTTAGCTCTTGCAAATAGCTAGGAGAAGACATCCAAACCGAATTTGACTTCGCAATTTCGAAACCTCTAAAAAAAGCGTAATTGGATTCACGAGCGTAATGGAATAAATGTTAATCGAAAAATCAAAGAAATTTGTGACACGTGAGATGATTTTCGAGGAAAATTTTTTTCAGAATGAGGTACAATTTTTCCTCTAAAATAATGGAATCTAATGCTTTATAACAATTCGAGGACCCTAAAAAACATCAACACCTCCTCTCTTCAATTTACTCCAGTAAAAACTTATCAAGCACATTTTGCTGCATTAACATGAAACAGATTTCGTTAATGAAGAGAAATACCTGTTCATTTATTGAAAGAAAATTGTTAGTTTTAGGCAAATGAATATCAGGCAAAAATGATTCAAGGGATCAGGGCGGTGCTTAAAGATCGCTTGATTCATAGACCATTTTAGCTTTGAAAGAGCTTCATCATTCAAAAACTATCTGAGCAAGATAACATTGCCACGTATCGCCTGACACCGCTACATTCACTTTTGATTCAAGCACAACCAAATGACCAGATTTTGGATTTTGTCTCATGATTGAAAGTTCAAGACAAGCAGTTGGGTCAAGTAAAATTAGCCGGCGATAGAAAAGAAGAGACTCTGTGTTATACGTAGAAACGCATTAAGCCCTGATAATACCTGGCCTTCGTCGCAATCTGTAGGACCAAAATCAACCGTAAAAGAAATGAATTTTTGACATCTGTGCCCCAGCTTAGAGGGTGCAAATTATTTGCATCCCCCAGACGCACATGCTAAGTTTTTTGATGATAATTTACTATGTTATGGCACGTGTTCTGTAATGGGGATGCATAACGTACTGGGAGGAGAAACGAAAGAGATCCAATATAATTAAAATGGGAACGATCCGCGTATCAAAAAACAGAAAACGACGACAAAACTTTCAGACAAACGAAACAACTGCAGCTCTCAGTGACTGCTCCACGTCAAAGCAGAAACAAGCAAAGTCACCTTGACGAATTTTTATCACATATTCTTTATAAAAGCGTGGGATCCTTTCCGTTTCTGCCCCCCGCTTAGCGTGTGCATATTGTTTGCACCCCCAGATGCACATGCCCTATTTTCAAATAAAGATTTACTGTGTAATGACACCTGTTTTTTAACCGTGGGTGTGCAAAACGCAGAAACCAAAAAGAAGCAAAACGTATAACGGAATGAACGAATAGGTCGAATTCAGAAAAAAATTGAACAGGGACTGAAAAATTGATAAATAGAGCACAGAACATCTAGAACTTAATACCCAGAGCTATTTCGCTGCAGCCTATTCTACTTCTACCAAAAATCAAGTACAATTTGGTTCCAAAGCAAATAAAAACAAAAGCAAGCAAAATCAGTGATCAATTTCGTAGATGCCAACTCCGACTAGCAAGAAAAGAATAAATAAAAGGCCAAAAGGCAATTTCCTCAGAAGAACCAAACGACAAGAGGTTTTGAATCTTTTGCGTTTAGAAAAATGATGGTCAACCAATTTCTAAATTAAGAAATTCCTGGGAGCATCAGAATGATTTTTGTCGTTGGATGGAATAAGAAAATTTACGCAAAGATGGTCAGACTTCAATTTTTGACGAATTCTTGTTACAGAAAAATAGATCTAGAATATTGCCACTGCAATGAGTAGATTCACACACATTATTATGGAGATTTTGCTCATTCATATAACGAGAAAAAGAACTCCCAGTCGAACTTGACGTAGGAATTTTGAAAATTCCAATTAGAAAGCGTAACTAGATTCACGAGCGTAATGACCTTATTATTGATTCAAAGAAAAAAAATCTGTAATACGTGTATTGGGTGTTCGATATATCGTACCAACAAGGACTGACATTCGCAGCAGATATTTTTAGCAAGAAGTACTTTATTCCCTCTAAAATATTGGAATCTAACTTTTTATAACAAAACGAGGATTCAGAAAGTATCAAACACAAGTTGTTGCATTATCATAAACCCAGTTTCAGTATTAGCGGGAAAGTCTTGTTGATTTATCGTAAGATAATTAAAACATTTTGGCATTTTATTAAACAAAGGTCTAGCTTTGACAATATATGCGAGTTATCATGGCGGTAGTCAACGATTGCTCGACTCATTGATCATTTTAGCTATGAAGGAGCCTCGTCATTCAAGATTTATCAACGCAAAATTTTACTGCCACGTTTCGCTTCATTCCTCTACATTTTTTTTCTATAAGAAACGACCAAATGAAAAGATTTCACATTTTGTCTCATGTTTAAAAAATCATGACAAGAAATTGGTTCAAGTTCTTTTCGCCGGCAATGGCCAAGAATAGGCTCTGTGTTATACGTAGAAAAGCATTATATGCTGATAGAACATGGCCTCCACAGTCAGTAGGACCGTAGTCAACCTTAAAAGAAATGGATCTTTGTCATTTGTGCCCCCAGCTTTGTGGGTTCATAATATATGCATTCCCCAGACGCAAACGCTATGTTTTTAGATAATAAATTACTATGTGATGGCAAGTGCAACTGTAAAGAAGATTTTAGGATCTTTTCCGTTTCTACCGCCAGTTAGGATCTTTTCCGTTTCTACCTCCAATTTAGTTAGGATCTTTTCCGTTTCTAACTCCAGTTTAGTTCGTGCATAACATTTGCACCTACCCCGGATGCACGTTTCATATTTCTGAATAATGGTTTACTGTTAAATGACACGAGTTTTGTAATTTGGGGGTGCATAACGTACAGGGGGCAAAAGCGGAAAAGATCCAAAACGTATAACGGAATCGACAATTGCATATACAGGCTTCTATGCAGACGTGGAAGCTGTAAATTTAGTTAAAATTTGAACACTGACCAAAAAAATGTAACTAGAGCACAGAGCATCTAGAAAACAAAACCTACAGTTATTGCCCTGCAGCCAGTTCTACTTTTACCAAAAATCAAGAACCATTTGGAGCCAAATTAATAAACGCAATAGCATGCAAAATCACTGGAGAAATTTAAAATTGCGGATTCAGAGTAACAAAAAGAAAGAACACAAAGGTCCGAAAACAGCTTCTTCAGATGAACGAAATGACACAAATTTTTGGACTTTTGCGTTTGCGCCCTTCAGTACTTTTGGAACAACAATTTTACAGATAACGCAGTAAATATTTAAGTAGCAAAATTTTTGGCACGTTTGTTTTTGGGATGAAAAAAATACATATTCACCAAGCTGGGCGTTCCCATGTTAGTTGGTGTTTTTCATAGTTTTGCAACAACCGGACACATGAGCCACTTTTTCAATTTAAAACAAGTTACAAGGAAATATTCAGCAATACGTGTAAGTTTAACAGCAATCCAGGACAAAGAAAATAGAGACAGTTTCCGCGCCCGACGAAATCAAAGGGCTGAATCACTAATTCTGCAACAACATAATAGTTTACGTTAAGACCACTTGCAATTCCGGCTTTTGAATTTTCTTCAGATATCAAAGATGCTGCAATTGCTTTCCAAAGTACAAATCACGGCTCAGTTTTTAGACTGGCAGGAGGAACAAATGACCCGTCCTCGGAGGAAAGCCCAAACACT